>NC_081555.1:159764680-159885055 GCF_963082655.1 Stomoxys calcitrans | reverse complement strand
GGGGTGGGCAACCTCCCTTTGCATGGACCTAATGTGTTATGCCATATTTGTAATCTACTGCCTAATACTTTTCATTTGAGTCCCATATTGACATGAACTTCGAATATATATTTTTAATATATATCTTTTTGGGTTGGGGGGGGATCCCGCTGGGTACTTGGACCCAAAATATTAATACCATATTCGTTTTCTGGTCTCCAGAACCTTTCATTTGATACCCTTATTGTGCCCGTCGGACCACTTTCGTATATGGGTGACGTTTTTGGGGTTAGGGGGAGGTTCCGCCTCCAACCGATATCAAAAAAATTATATAGCCTATGTTTCCTTCCAGACACACGTACACAATCTATGAAAATTTTAAGAAAATCGGTTCGGTCAAGTATCTTATAGTCATAATGGGTATAATGGTGTTTTAGAGGGGTGGCGTGACCCCCTATACTTCGATCTCGTTTTGAATGCCAGATTCGAAATCTACTCTGGAATACCTTTCATTTGAGTCCCATATTGAAATGAACGTCTGTTTTGGGGAGTTTTGGGGTTGGGCGGGCCGATGGGTACTTAGACTCGTATTTTAATACCTTATTCGTATTCTATGCTCCAATACCTTTCATTTGATACCTATATTATCTCGATCGGCCCATAGAATGGGGGGTATACCAATTTCGTCATTCGTCATGTTTGTAACTACTCGAAATATTCGTCTGAGACCAGATAAAGTATATATATTCTTTATCGTCGCGACATTTTATGTCGATCTAGCCATGTCCGTCCGTCCGTCTGTCTGTCGAAAGCACGCTAACTTCCGAAGGAATACAGCTAGCCGCTTGAAATTTTGCACAAATACTTTTTATTAGTATAGGTCGATTGGGATTGTAAATGGGTCATATCGGTCCATGTTTTGATATAGCTGCCATATAAGCCGATCTTGGGTCTTGACTTCTTGAGCCTCTAGAGGGCGCAATTCTTATCCGATTGGAATGAAATTTTGCACGACGTGTTCTATTATGATATCCAACAACTGTGCCAAGTATGGTTCTAATCGGTCCATAACCCGATATAGCTGTCATATAAGCCGATCTTGGGTCTTGACTTCTTGAGCTTCTAGAGGGCGCAATTCCTATCCGATTTGGCTGAAATTTTGCGTGACGTATTTTACTCTTACTCTTAACAACTGTGTCAAATAAGGTTCAAATAAGGTTCAAATCGGTTCATAACCTGATATAGCTGCCATATAAACCGATCTGGGATCTTGACTTCTTGAGCCTCTAGAGGTCGCAATTATTATCCGATTTGCCTGAAATTTTGTATGGTCTGAATCTGTCTATAGCCCGATACAGCTCCCATATAAATCGATCTCTTTTTTTACCATTTTGAGCCCCCAAAGGGCGCAATTCTTATTCGAATTGGCTAATATTTTACACAGATCTCCAACAATTGTGGTCCGATCCGGACCATATCTTGATTTCGCTCTAACAGCAGAGAAAATCTTTCCTTATATCCTTTTTTGCCTAAGAAGAGATGCCGGGAAAGAACTCGACAAATGCGATCCATGGTGGAGGGTATAAAAGATTCGGCCCGCCGAACTTAGCACGCTTTTACTTGTTTTATTTTTGGGTAGTTCTTTTGGGGTAAGGGTAAGGGTCCATTATCTGCAGGCATGGTCTTATATTGAAAACAGTGAATGTCGTTTTTATACGCACCACCATAGGATCTTTAAAAAATAGAGATACTGAGCTGAAACTTTGCAAAGATTCTTTTTTTGTCCATAAGCAAGTTAAGTTCCAAGATGGGCTATATCGGACAATATCTTGCTATAGTCCCCATATAGACCGATCTGCCGATTTAGGGTCTCAGGTCCATAAAAGCCATATTTATTATCCGATTTTGCTGAAATTTGGAACAGTGAGATGTGTTACGCCCTTCGACATGCCTCTTTAATTTGGCTCAGATCGGTCCAGATTTGGATATAGCTGCCATATAGACCGATTTCTCGATTTAAGGTTTTGGGGCCATAAAAGGCTCATTTGTTATCCGATTTTGCTGAAATTTGGAACAGTGGGTTATGTTAAGCCTTTCAACATTATTTTTCAATTTGGCTCAAATGGGTTCAGATTCGGATACAGCTGCCATATAGACCGATCTCTCGATTTAAGGTATTGGGCCCATAAAAGGTGCATTTATTGCCCGATGTCGCCGAAATTTGGGACAGTGAGTTAAGTTAAGCCCCTCGATATACCTCTGCTATATGGCACAGATCGATCAAGATTTGGATAAAGCTGCCATATAGACCGATATCTCGATTAGAGGTTTTGAGTCCATAAAAGGCGTATTTTTTGTCCGATGTTGCCGAAATTTGGGACAGTGAGTTGTGTTAGGAACTTCGACATGCTTCTTCAATTTGACCCAGATCGGTGCAGATTTGAATATAGCTGCCATAGACCGATCTCTCGATTTAAGGTTTTGGACCCATGAAAGGCGCTTTTATTGTACGATTTCGCCGAGATTTGGGACAGTGCGTTCTGTCAGGCTTTTCGACATCCGTGTTGCTTATGGTTCAGATCGGTCTATTTTTAGTTGTAGCATCTAAATAGACCAATATTTTGTTTTACACAATTGAACAATAACTTGCACCGATTATCGGAACATATTTTGGTATAACTGCTATGGGACATAAGGTATGCAATTTACACCGGATTTCGGTGAAAGGTGGTTTACATATATACCCGAGGTGGTGGGAATCCAAAGTTCGGCCCGGCCGAACTTAACTCCTTTATACTTGTGGTGTGCCTGGCGGTGCCGACTGTAAAATACCCTACACCTACCCTATAAGTGCATTGTGGGGGCTATATCCAATTCTGAACCAATTCAGATGAACCTTGGCGAGCAAATATGTCCAAACTGTAATAACTACGGTCGGTAAATGACAACATTATTGCAAATTATCCAAATTCTGGCGAACATATATGTGGGAGGTATATCTAATTCTGAACCGATTTTGAGCAAACTTCTCAGATAATGTGGTAGTCGTCGAGGAAAGCATTGTGCAAAATTTTGGCTAAATTGATCAAACAATGCGCTTGCAGTGGCTCTAGGGGTGAAAATATGGCGATTTACATATGAATGAAAATTTTGCCCATGAACATTCCACTAAGGAACAGGGGCAAACTTCTCACATATCAATGAGTGCAGTCCGATTCAAGTTTTAAGCTCAATGATAAGGGGCCTCCTTTTTATAGCCGATTCCGAACGGCGTGCCGCAGTGCGACACCTCTTTAGAGAGAAGTTTTACATGGTATAGTACCTCACAAATGTTGCCAGCATTAGGAGGGGAAAACCATCGTTGAACATTTTTATACCCACCACCGAAGGATGGGCGTATATTCATTTTGTCATTCCGTTTGCAGCACATCGAAATATCCATTTGCGACACTATAAAGTATATATATCCTGATCAGGGTAAAAATCTAAGACGATCTAGACATGTCCGTTTCGTCTGTCCGTCTGTCTGTTGAAATCACTCTACAGTTTTTGAAAATAGAGATATTGAGCTGAAATTTTGCACAGATTCTTTTTTTGTCCATAAGCACATTATGTTCGAAGATGGGCAATATCGGACTATATCTTCATATAGCCCCATATAGACCGATCCGCCGATCCGCCATAAAAGCCACATTTATTATCCGATTTTGATGAAATTTGGGACAGTGAGTTGTTTTAAGCCCTTCGGCATCCTTTGTCAATTTGGCTCAGATTGGTCTAGATTTGGATATAGCTGCCATATAGACCGATCCTCCGATTTAGGGTCTTAGGCCCATAAAAGCCATATTTATTATCCGATTTTGCTGAAATTTGGGACAGTGGGTTGTGTTAAGCTCTTTGACATCCTTCGTTAATTTGGTACAGATCGGTTCAGATTTGGATATAGCTGTCATATAGACCGACCCTCCGATTTAGGGTCTTAGGCCCATAAAAGCCATATTTATTATCCGATTTTGCTGAAATTTGGGACAGTGAGTTGTATTAGGCTCTTTGACGTCCGTCTTCAATTTGGTCCAGATCGGTTCAGATTTGGATATAGCTGTCATATAGACCGATCTGTCGATTTAGGGTCTTAGGCCTAGAAAAGCCACATTTATTATCCGATTTTGCTGAAATTTGGGACAGTAAATTGTGTTATATCCAGATTTGGATATAGCTGCCATATAGACCGATATCTAGGTTTTAGGTTTTGGGGCCATAAAAGACGCATTTATTTTTCGATGTCGCTGAAATTTGAGCCAGTGAGTTTAGTTAGCCTCTTCGACGTCCTTTTTCAATTTTGCTCAGATCGGTTCAGATTTGAATATAGCTGCCATATAGACCGATTTCTTGATTTAAGGTTTTGTGCCCTTAAAATGCTCATTTATTGTCCGATGTCGCCGAAATTTGAAACAGTGTGTCAAATTAAGCCCCTTAACACACTTCTGCAATATCGCACAGATCGGTTCAGATTTGGATATAGCTGTCATATAGACCGATCTGTCGATTTAGGGTCTTAGGCCTAGAAAAGCCACATTTATTATCCGATTTTGCTGAAATTTGGGACAGTAAATTGTGTTAGGACCATAGATATCCTTCGCTAATTTGGCCCAGATCGGTCCAGATTTGGATATAGCTGCCATATAGACCTATATCTAGGTTTTAGGTTTTGGGCCCATAAAAGAGGCATTTATTGTCTGATATCGCTGAAATTTGAGACAGTGAGTTGTCTTAGGCCCTTCGACATCTTTTTTCAATTTGGTCCAGATCGGTTCACATTTGAATATAGCTGCCATATAGACCGATCCTCCGATTTAGGGTCTTAGGCCCATAAAAGCCATATTTATTATCCGATTTTGCTGAAATTTGGGACAGTGAGTTGTGTTAGGCTCTTTGACATCCTTCGTTAATTTGGTCCAGATCGGTTCAGATTTGGATATAGCTGTCATATAGACCGATCTGTCGATTTAGGGTCATAGACCCATAAAAGCTACATTTATTATCCGATTTTGCTGAAATTCGGGACAGTGAATTGTGTTAGGACCATCGACATCCTTCGCCAATTCGGCCCAGATCGGTCCAGTTGTGGATATAGCTGCAATATAGACCGATATCTAGGTTTCAGGTTTTGGGGCCATAAAAGACGCATTTATTGTCCGAAGTCGCTGAAATTTGAGACAGTGACTTATGATAGCCTTTCGACATTCGTGTCGAATATGGTTCAGATCGGTTTATTTTTAGATATAGCTACTATACCTATTAGTATTTGGTCCAAATCGGAAGATATTTTGATATAACTGATATGGGGCATAAGGTATGAAAGTTTCGCCGAATTTTGAACAAAGGTGGTTTACATATATGCCCGAGGTGGTGGGTATCCAAAGTTCGGCCCGGCCGAACTTAACGCCTTTTTACTTGTTTCTGATGGTCTCGCCAGGATTCGAACCCAGTCGTTCAGCGTCATAGGCGGACATGCTAACCTCTGCGCTACGGTGGCCTCCTGTTAAACTGTTAGTCAAGCGATATACTATTTTCGTTGCATGATATTTCACTAAAAGCTCTTTAATAGTCGAAAATGAATATTCCAAGGAGAATTTTGTTCCATATAATTCAAAGAAGGCAAAGCGGTGCGGGCCCGGTGCAGCTAGTAAGAAATAAAAACCCTTTATGTTTATTTCATGCAACATAGTATAGTTTAATCCCATTTTTAAAAACACAATAAAATTCTTAATAATATAAACATTTTATGTCCTCCTTAAAATGAAATACTCATGGTAAACAAACTAATGGCATTTTCTTTCATTGTGATAACTATCAGAAGCAATTACCTTGAACTATTCAAAAGTAGATTAAAGTGAGCACATTTTATGACTTGTTGGTTTTATGGTTGAAGCAAAAATACGCCAACTGCCAGCATTGAAGTCAAAGTTATGAATTTGCAGGCTGACACAAATATACACCAAAGTTCTATTTTGGAATCTAGAGTTGGAGGAAAAGGGGGCCATATTCGAGTAAGTCGATTATAATAAGGTTTTTTTCTTTTTTTTCGTAGCCTCACCTACTCAAGGCAAAAGATATTCTTAGGAATTGTAAATAACATTAAAATTTACTTTGTCAAGTGTCTGTCTCTGTGTGTGTGAGTGTGTGTGTGTGTAAGTTACTTGTTAAGCCTTAAATAATTTCTCAAAATATAACCCTTGAAAATTTCATAAGGATTTATGACATGACAAACGAGCCAAATGGCTGTTGAGATTGTATCTCGGCTTGAGCTTAATTACGCCTTATGTGAATTAAGCTTTAATGGTGCTTGAACTTTAACATGCATGTGTCTTAGGCATGATTATCCTGGGGGAAAACAAACTTTTAATAAATGATGCGAAATTAAACAAATATTTATTCACACAGACATATATTTTATATGAGAAAACAACAAATAAATATACACCTACAGTATATGCTATGAGCATATTATTGCCACTTGTGGTGGCACTCATGGTGTTCTAAAAACTATTTGCATACAACAATCTACTCAGGAATGACAAAAGATTTTATATTCAAAATTAAAATCTTTACAGCCTTGGGGAATCGTGACATTTGCAAATGAAAATTACTTAACTCAGTATCTCCAGCAATGCTTTGTTCTCCATATGCCACCTGCCACCTGCCATTCACCTGAACGCATGAATTTAAAATTAATTACAAAGGCTTCTAATTTTGTGGATGAATAAAATATAAACACAAATAATTGTTGGAATATTAATACCCTGCTGGCAGGAAGAGGCAAAGGGGCTCATATTTGATGTGCTTAAGAACAATTCCAAAGAATTAACAAAGATTTTGAATAATGTATACACCAAGAACATTTATTGCATAATTCTTTCAAAAAATTCCAAATAAAAAACCAAGCAACAAGAAGAAATCCTAATCATCTTTAAGTATGTTTGCGTACTTTTCCGGAAAAAAAAAATTCCAGGAGAGGAAGAACAGCATTCCACCTTTATATGCTCACCATCGCACAGTGAGAGAAAATCAAACAATACTAGTAAAAAACAGTAAGGAAAGGCAAAAGTCGGGCGTTGCCGACTATACAATACCCTACACCACCGCTACCATAGGATGGGGGTATACTAATATCGTCATTCTGTTTGTAACTACCCGAAATACTCATCTGAGACCCCATAAAGTTTATATATTCTAGGTCGTCGTGACATTTTATGTCCATCTAGCCATGTCCGTACGTCCGTCTGTCCGTCCGTCTGTCCGTCCGTCTGTGTGTCTGTCGAAAACACCTAAACTTTCGAAGGAGTACAGCTAGCTGCTGGAAATTTTGCACTAATACTTCCTATTAGTGTAGGTCAGTTGGGATTGTAAATGTGCCATATCGGTCCATGCTTTGATATAGCTGCCATATAAACCGATCTTGGGTCTTGACTTCTTGAGCCTCTAGAGGGCGCAATTCTTATCCGATTGGAATGAGATTTTCCACGACATGTTTTGTTATGACTTTCAACAACTGTGCCAAGTATGGTGCAAATCGATCCATAACCTGATATAGCTGTCATATAAGCCGATCTGGGGACTTGACTTCTTGAGCCTCTAGAGGGCGCAATTCTTATCCGATTGGAATGAAATTTTCCACGACATGTTTTGTTATGACTTTCAACAACTGTGCCAAGTATGGTTCAGATTGGTTCATAACCTGATATAGCTGTCATATAAGCCGATCTGGGGACTTGACTTCTTGAGCCTCTAGAGGGCGCAATTCTTATCTGATTGGAATGAAGTTTTGCACCACGTGTTTCAATACGACTTCCAACAACTGTGCCAAGTATGGTTCATATTGGTTCATAACCTGATATAGCTGCCTTATAAACCGATCTTGGGTCTTGACTTCTTGAGCCTCTAGAGAGCGCAATTCTTATTCGATTGGAATTAAATTTTGCACGACGTGTTTTGTTATGATGTCCAACATCTGTGCCAAGTATGGTTTACATCGGCGCATAACCTGATATAGCTGCCATATAAACCGATCTGGGATCTTGACTTCTTGAGACTCTAGAGGGCGCAAATCCTATCCGATTGGAATGAAATTTTCCACGACATGTTTTGTTGTGACTTCCAACAACTGTGCTAAGTATAGTTGAAATCGGTTCATAACCTGATGTAGCTGCCATATAAACCGATCTGGGCTCTTGTCTTCTTAAGTCTCTTGAGGTCGCAATTGTTATTCGATTTGCCTAAAATTTTGTACGACGGATCCTCTCATGACCATCAACATACGTGTTTATTATGATCTGAATCGGTTTATAGCCTATTTTACTTCTTGAGCCCCCAAAGGTCGCAATTTTTACTCGAATTGGCTGACATTTCTCACAGGTCTCCAACACATAATTTAATTGTGGTCCGAACCAGACCATATCTTGATATCGCTCTAATTGCAGAGCAAATCTTTTCTTTTATCCTATTTTGCCTAAGAGGTGATGCGGGGAAAAGAACTCGACAAATGCGATCCATGGTGGAGGGTATATAAATTCGGCCCGGTAGAACTTAGCACGGTTTTGCTTGTTTCTTTTTATTAACGTTATACTTGTACTAAACACATGTACCACAGGCTCATACCGACTCTTTGCCGCCCGACTTTTGCCTATCCTTACAGGTTTGTACTAGTTTAATTTTTTTGTCGATTTTCTCCCATTGTGCACCGGGAATGGGGGGTATACCAATTAAGTCAATACCATGTCAGCCGGTTGTATGTACTGGGTTGACCCGATGGAGTCTTTCATCGGCGAGGTCTGCCGCATCAGTGTATAACACATTGCTACAACAACAAGAACAGCAACTAGTCTAGTCATTCCGATTGTAACACCTCGAGATATTGATCTGGGACCCCATAAAGTATATACTTTCTCAATGGACTTTACATTGTAGCCATGCGTTGTCCGTCTATCTGACCATGTGTCCGTCTGTTGAAAACACGAACAAACGAAGTTATCCGCTGGCAATTTCGCACAGATAATATTTATGGATGTATGTGGTTGGGTCCGCCATCTTCCGATATTAACACATATATAGCCTATGGATCCTTGGGCAAAAATTTGCACACATTTTTGTGTACGCGAACGCTTTTATTATACTAAGATACCCAACGGCTATAGTAAGAAAAGTTTATACCAATTAAAATACAGGAATACCTTTGCGAAGACTATCTCGCAATCAAACTCAATAAAGTAGGGGCAAGTTATTTAATTTACTTCCTTGCTTTTTATGAATACCCGCGGTATATATTAAGAAAAGTTTTGACAGAAAACAGAAGTGCACTTGCCACCAACTTTCTCTTGAAAGAAACTTATAAAAAGCCGAAACAAAACAATTACTTTAAGAGTTGTGGCAGGAAAACGTGACCTGGTCTCTGCAAACCAAGAAGAAAAATGAGAATAATGTTCACTATTTCAAATGATTAATGAGCCTTATCCCCTTAGAGGGGGTAAGGAAGGCACAACTACAGTTAATCTCATACCAACAGCCTTGAAAAAGTCACATTTAAACCTCAAGCCTGGTATGTGGTTATGGTTTAACCCCCTTTAAACCAAAAAAAAAAAAATCCCTAAGGACATTATTTCGGATTTCATGTTCATTTCAAATGTATGTTCTCAAAGTGTAGCCTTAGTACAAATTCTCATTGGAATAAATGTTGCTCTTCTATGCTGAAGGCGATGAGAAGGTGTGAGTAGGTGTGTGTTTGTACTACGAAAACTCAAGTGCCGTCTTTATAATCACAATCATGCCATTTGGCTGCAGGATGTACAATACTTGTCCTTAGCCAATATACACAAATACATACATAAAGTATATACACAATACTGATAGGTATGAGCCTGTGGTTCATGTGTTTAGTACAAGTATAACAATATACAACCCTGATAAAAACAAAAAAACCAGCAAAAACGTGCTAAGTTCTACCGGGCCGAATCTTATATACCCTCCACCATGTATAGCAATTGTCAAGTTCTTTGCCCATTATCTCATTACTGCCAAAAAAGGATAATGGATAAGAAATGCTATGATATTGGAGCTTTATCAGGTTACAAACCGATTGGGGCCATACTTGGTTTGGGTGTAGGAGCTCATAGTTAAAGTCAAGGTGCAAAATGTCGGCCATTGGTCTATTTGGTAGCTATATCTAAAAATAAACCGAGCCTTTTATAGGGCCAAGACTTTCAATCGAGATATCGGTCTATATGGCAGCTATATCCAAATCTAGACCGATTTGGGCCATGTTGCAGAAAAATGTCGAAGAGACTAACACAACTCTCTGTCCCAAATTTCGGCTAAATCGGACAATAAATACGCCTTTTATGGCCCCAAAACCTTAAATCGAGTGATCGGTCTATATGGCAGCTATATTCAAATCTGGACCGATCGGAACCGAATTGAAGAAGAATGTGGAAGAGCCTAACGCTGTTCCACATTCTGTCTCAAATTTCGGCAAACTCGGACAATAAATGCACCTTCTATGGCCCCAAAACATAAAACCGAGAGAACGGTCTATATGCCAGCTATATCCAAATCTGGACCGATCTGGGCCAAATTGATAAAAGACGTCGCAGAGCCTAACGCAACTCACTATCTCAAATTTCGGCAAAATCGGATAATAAATGCGCCTATTATGGCCCCAAAACCTAAATCCGAGAGATCGGTCTATATGGCAGCCATATATTCAAATCTGGACCGATCGGAGCCAATTTGAAGGCGGATGTCGAAAGACCTAACACAACTCACTGTCCAAATTTCAGCAAAATCGGATAATAAATGTGGCTTTTATGGGCCTAAGACCCTAAATCGGAGGATCGGTCTATATGGCAGCTATATCCAAATCTGAACCGATCTGGGCCAGATTGAAGAAGGATGTTGAAGGGCCTAACTCAACTCAATGTCCCAAATTTCAGCTAAATCGGAAAATAAATGTAGCTTTTATGGGCCTAAGACCCTAAATCGGCTGATCGGACTATATGGCAGCTATATCCAAATCTGGACCGATCTGAGCCAAATTGAAGACGGATGTCGAAGGGGCTAACACAACTCACTGTCCGAAATTTCAGTAAAATCAGATAATAAATGGGGCTTTTATGACCCTAAATCGGCGGATCGATCTATATGGCAGCTATATCTAAATCTGGACCGATCGGAGCCAAATTGAAGACGGATGTCGAAAGACCTAACACAACTCACTGTCCCAAATTTCAGCAAAATCGGATAATAAATGTGGCTTTTATGGGCCTAAGACCCTAAATCGGCGGATCGGACTATATGGCAGCTATATCCAAATCTGACCCGATCTGAGCCAAATTGAAGACGGATGTCGAAGGGGCTAACACAACACACTGTCCGAAATTTCAGTAAAATCGGATAGTAAATGTGGCTTTTATGGGCCTAGGACCCTAAATCGGCAGATCAGTCTATATGGCAGCTATATCCAAATCTGAACCGATCGGAGCCAATTGAAGACGGATGTCGAAAGACCTAACACAACTTACTGTCCCAAATTTCAGTAAAATCAGATAATAAATGTGGCTTTTATGGGCCTAAGACCCTAAATCGGCAGATCAGTCTATATGGGGGCTATAGCAAGATATAGTCCGATATAGCCCATCTTCGAACTCATCCTGCTTATGGACAAAAAAAGAATCTGTGAAAAGTTTCAACTCAATATCTCTATTTTTAAAGATTGTAGCGTGATTTTTACGCCGATCAAGAATATTTATATACTTTATAGGGTCGGAAATCGATATTTCGATGTGTTGCAAACGGAATGACAAAATGAAAATACCCCTATCCTTCGGTGGTTGGTATAAAAATAGCGTGCTAAGTTCGACCAGGCCGAATCTTACATACCATGGTATGCATTTGTCGAGTCCTATGCGCGGTACCTCTTTTTAGGCAAACAAAGAATATTGAATAAGAACTGTTATGCTATTGGAGCTATATCAAGTTATAGTCAGATTCGGATCATAAATGAATGCTGAACATTGCAGAAGTCATATTTCAGTTCATTCGGATAAAAATTGCGACTTGTAGAGGCTCAAGAAGCAAAATCGGTAGATAGGTTTATACGGGAGCTGAAACAAACTATTGATCGATTCAGACCATATTAGACACGTATGTAGAAGGTCATGAGAGAAGCCGTTGTACAATATTTCTGCCCAATGGGATGAGAATTGAGCCCTCTAGAGGCTCAAGAAGTCAAGATCCAAGATCGGTTTATGTGGCAGCGATATCAATACATGTACCGATGTGCGCCATACTTAGCACAGTTACTGGAAGTCACAACAAAATCTAGACCGATCTATATCAAATTAAATAAGGATGTGGAGGGACCTTACATAGTTCACTGTCTCAAATCGCAGCGAAATCGGACAATAACTGCTCCATTTATGGGCCCAAGACATTAAAGCTATATATCTAAATCTGGACCGGTCTAGGCAAAATTGAAGAAGGATGTCGAGTGGTCTAATACAACTCACTGTACGAAATTCCAGCAAACTCGCATAAAACGAAAATCTGCTCAGAGTTTCAGCTCAATATCTCTGCAGCGTGATTTAAGCAGACAGACGGACGGATATGACTGGAACATCTTAGATTTTTACGACAACTTTATAGGATCGGAAATGGATAAGTCTACGTGTTACAAACGGAATGACGAAATGAATATACCCCCATGCTTCGATGGTGGGTGTGCAAAGGAATGGCACGCACCATTGAGTAGTACCAGCAAAAGCAAAGACATCCAATATCCGCAGATTTCGCAGTGTTTATGGCATGCATACTTTGGCTTTGTTTGACAGTTGGCCAACTGAAACGGACACTCCATTTCTTTGCCTTTTGCAATTTAAGAGACTTTTTCAAAGTTGACACCTCCAAAACTTTAAACCTTTACTCCAAGAATTTCAATATGGAGCAAATAAGTGCTTTTCCTTTTGACTTCTGATTTACAATCTCTTCCTGTTATGCCATTTAAACCAGAATAAACAAAATATTTTCAAACTGAAACGTTTAAGGATTTAAGGAGTGATCCTTAAGATGCGTACTATATATGACCAGTTCCTTGCCAATGCCATCATTGTGTATCAACCATTTACAATAGACTTTAGTACACATAAATACCATTATGGGAGTCCTCAAGGTCCTTACAATCATAAAGTACATGAGTTGATTAAGGGGGGTTTTCCAATTTTTCTCATATCCTTTATTAGTTTATCTGCTCGTTTTTTTTTCTGTCTTTTGTTTATTTTTTCGACTATCTTTTTTATGGTTTCCTTGTGGGAACAAAAGACTTACATGCTTGCATCCTTTTTTTGGTGGAACACCTTCTCCATGATGCTCACTATTATATCACTATTTTGGAACTCAGTGACAACAGTAAGCAAGCTTTCAGCAAAATGGAGAAATGATGAATCGCCTAACGACAATTTTGTTATACCCACCACCATGGATATGCTCATCTTGCTATTTTATTATAAACTAGCTGACACGGGCCCGCTCCGCTGCGCCTTCTTTTACTTTATGTGGAACAAAAGTTTTCTTGGACTATTTATTTTCGACAATTAAAGTGAAATACCATGCTACGAAAATAATATATCGCTTGACTAATAGTTTAACAATATAAGTGCTTTATCTGAATCCCGAATTTAAGTTTGGATGTAAGGTGTACTCCCAGATACATGGGCCTGAAAAAATATCAGCTCTTCTCTCAAATACCATTTATTTAAACCGCATATTGCCATTGGCTTAAGAGGAGTTTACAGGATGAGGCATCCCCCAAACACAGGGCCCCAAAATAAGTTATCAAATTCGTTTTCTAATCTCAAATACCTTTCATTTGAGCCACATATTGGCATGGCCGAAAAATTTTTTCCCTTTGGTGGTGTTTTGGTAAAGGGGTGATGCCCTAAATACATGGTCCTACACTTGAATATCAAATTCGTATTCTACTCCCAAATACCTTTATTTGAGCCCCATATTGCGATGGTCACTCAAAAATTGGGAAAGAGGTAGACCCCCAGAAAATTGGTTCCGAAAATGGGTATCAATTCTTACTCTACCCCCCAATACTTTTCATTTAGGCCCACATTGTCATGGTCGGTAAATATGCCCGATTGGGGTAGTCGCCCAAACACTAAGCCCGGAAAATATATCAGCAACGTTCGCTATTCTCATATATCTATATATCATTTATTTGAACCCCATATTGCCATTGGCCTCAAAATTGGATATCAAATTAGTTTTCAAATCTCATTTAAACTCCTTATTGCAAAAGTCAGCAAATATGTACGGCTTGGGGTATTGGCCCTAAAACTATAAATATTTAGTTCCACTCTCTTTACGACCCAAATTGCCTTGGTGAGCAAATACGTCCTATTTGGGGGTTGGTATGGTGGTGGGACGTCCCCTAGACAGTTGGTCGCTAATGTTGATATAAGATACGTGGTCTACTCCCAAATATCTTTAATTTGAGTCCCATATTTCCATAGTCGGCAAACATGACCGGCTTGGGGAATGGGCGGCCATTCTGTGACTTGGCCTTGAAAATATACATCGGATTCGTGTTCCACTCTAAAACCCTTCATATTGCAAAAGTCAGCAAATACTTACTATTTGGGTGGTGTTATGGGGGTGGGGTGGCCCCATAGACACTTTTCCCAAATATTGATATCAGATTCGTGCTTTACTACCAAAGACCTTTCATTTGAGCCCAATATGGCTATGGTCGTAAATTTGTCCCCTTTGGGGGATGCTTTTAGGGGAGAGCGGCCCCCCAAACACCTGGTCCCATATTTGGATATCAGATTCTAATTCTACACTCAAATACCTTTTCATTAAGCCCCATATTCCCATCGTCAGTAAATAAGTCCTGTTTGGGGTGTGTTTTGGGGAAGGGGTGGACCCCCAGAAACGTGGTCCCATATTTGGATATCAGATTCGTATTCTACTCGCAAATACCTTTTGTTTGAGTCCCATATTGCCATGGTCGATAAATATGTCCGATTTAGGGGTGTTTTGGGGGTTGGGGTGGTCCCCCTAGCACTTGGTCCGACAAAGGGATATCAGATACGTTTTCTTATCATAAATACCTTTCAATTGAGTCCCATATTGCTGTGATTGGTGAAAATATATGTTTGGTAGGTTTAAGGGTGGGGCGGCCCCCCTAGGTACCCCATCCGAAATTTGGACACCAAATTTTTAGGTTTAGGGTACTATATAAGAGCACACAATTTCGCTTAAATCGCACCACCCATTTCCGAGATCTGGCGTTTCTGAAAATTAGGGTAAAGAGGAGGGTCCGCCCCCCCTTCAGATATCAAAAAATGTAGTACCCTATTTTATTAAGGAACACACAAACATACAAACTAACAAACCTACAAACAAACACAAATTGATTTTTATATATAAAAAGATAAATCCACTAATCCAAAGGTATGTCCAAATATGGACTGGGCTGGATCATTTTTGATGCAGGTGCTGTGAAGTCACAATGTGAGCGATATTGAGCAAAAAACAAATTTGGTTTTTATGGCTTACGTTTCAAAATTGTAAAATCGGTCTTTATGACATCAATATCTGAAAAAGGTCCTATTTGGACCGTTTGACGAAACGCTTAAGAACTCACTTTTCGAATTTTAACGAAATCGGCGAAATATGATATTGAATTGAAATTTGGCACTGATCCGTGTTTATTCGATACCCAGACTAAGTTCTCGAATGGGCCAATCGGACTATATTGTGATATTGCTGACACATTGACCCATCTGATGACTTAGGGTCCAATGACCATAAAAGTTGCATTTATTGCCTGATATCGCTGATATTTGAAATAATGTTGTACTGGAGCCTTTGATATTTCAACAGAATATGGTCCGTATCAAGCCATATTTGCATATTTGCCTCTTGGCATCCTCGTTTCCTGTGGCCCAGATCGGTTCAGATTTGGATATAGCTGCCATATATACCTATCTATCGATTTAAGGTCTTGGGCCCGTAGTTGACGCATTTATTGTCCTATTTCAACGAAATTTGGGATAGCGACTTGTATTAGGCTTCCCGATATTCCTGTTTAATACGGTCTAGATCGGTCCAGATTTGGATATTGTTGGTATATAAACCGGTCTCTTGATTTAAGTTCATGGACCCATAAAAGGCGGGTAGTTAAATTTGGGACAGTAGGGTATGTTAGGCCTCTCGACATCCTTATGTGATTTGGCCCAGATCGGTCTTGCATATGGCATATGACTGGGCTAGACCCAAAGGCCTCAATGTTAACCTCAAATATGCCTGTTCATGAGGAAGTCGAAGTTGAGCCAATTTGATGCACCACATTTCCTCAACAAAACGATTTCGATGTCTGACAAGGTCAAATACTTAGGAGAGATCTTGGACAGGAAACTGAATTTGAAGTATCATAATCAGGAGCTTACTGAGAAGGCTCACAGATGTTGGGCACTATGTAGACGGGCCGTTGGCTCAAAATGAGGACTGAATCCGTGGATAGTACACTGGCGTGATTAGAGCAATATTTACTTACCCCTCAATAGTTTGGTGGACTGCTATAGAGAAAGAGTGCAACATAAAGACAATACAACTGGTTTAGAGAACATGGAGACTATTTTAGATATACGATCCATTGACATACAGATCAAGTGTGAGGCAGCCACTGGGGCTATGAGGCTTAAGGCGATGAGAGAATAGATTGAGAATGGGAGCAGCTCATACCATTGCGATATAATCGAGGCGACGATAGGAAACCTGGAAGGAAGTTAAGAGGTTTCCAATCGGATACCTGAAATGAACCTTGAGGTCGAGTGCGAGGCACTGCTGCCAGTCTTGGATTGACGGAACCTTAGTATTGCCATCTGGAAGGTCATGTTACATGGATGGATAGAGGACAAAGTGGGCCTGGTGGTCTACATTGAGAACCCAGGAACTGAGATCTGTTTTAGTTTGCCTGACTATAATACGCTCATGCAGGCGGAGATCCGGGAGATCGTGGAATGCGTGAGGTGATGTGGTGGAGAAGGAGATTAACGCCTTCCCTGACGATGGCAAAATCCACATCGTTTGGGTGCTATAACGGAGTAATGGGGAATGAAAGGCCAGACGATTTGGCAGTAAAGGCCAGAGAACTGCCGTCAATAAACTTGGTTAACACGAAGCGTTTAGGGGCGATGTAGTCCGACCCTGTTCCACAGGGTTGCGCATGCGAAACGGTTGTTGGACCGCGGAATTCCTATATACAGACCTAGATCATGAGAACACGAGAACACTGAGGAACAGGGGCAAACTTCTCACATATCAATGAGTGCAGTCCGATTCAAGTTTAAGCTCAATGATAAGGGGCCTCCTTTTTATAGCCAAGTCCGAACGGAGTGCCGCAGTGCGACACCTCTTTGGAGAGAAGTTTTACATGGCATAGTACCTCACAAATGTTGCCAGCATTAGAAGGGGAAAACCACCGTTGAAAATTGTTTTTCTGATGGTCTCGCCAGGATTCGAACCCAGGCGTTCAGCGTCATAGGCGGACATGGTAACCTATGCGCTACGGTGGCCTATGCCTGCACTACACGAGGCTATTACTGAAAAGAAATAAGAAGGAGGTTAGTATAGCTCTCGGTATCATAACGGGACACATAGGACTACGAGCTCACTTATGCTAAATCGGTGCGGCAGCTGATAGCCTGTGTATGGCATGCGGGGAAGATGATGAGACGTTGGAACAAAGGAAAATGTCGCGTCTAACAGATGAAATCACTTAGGTGGAGACACAATACCAGGCATAAACCATCTTAGTATTTAGAGCACACAACAAGCCTATTCCTGGCTTAGCTTTATGTCCATAGTGGCATGGGGCGGATTAATATCCGCACCCTTTTTTATACCCTCCACCATAGTATGGGGGTATACTAAATTCTTCATTCTGTTTGTAACTACTCGAAAAATTCGTCAGAGACCCCATAGAGTATATATATTCTTGATTGTCGTGACATTTTATGTCCATCTTACCATGTCCGTCCCTCTGTCCGTCCGTCCGTCTGTCTGTCGAAAGCAGGCTAACTTTCGAAGGAGTTAAGCTAGCCGCTTGAAATTTTGCACAAATATTTTTTATTGTGTAGGTCAGTTGGGATTGTAAATGGGCCAAATCGGTCCATGTTTTGATATAGCTGCCATATAAACCGATCTTGGGTCTTGACTTCTTGAGCCTATAGAGGGCTCATTTCATTTGACTGAAATTTTGCACGTGGTATTCTGGTATCACCTCTAATAACTGCGCTAAGTATGATTCGAATTGATTCATAATCTGGTATAACTGCCATATAAACCGATCTTGGGTTTTGACTTCTTGAGCCTCTAAAGTGCGCAATTCTTATCCGATTTGAATAAAATTTTGCACGAAGTATTTCTTTATGATATCCAATAATTGTGCCAAGTATGGTTTAAATCGTTCCATAAACTGATATAGCTGCCATATAAACCGATCTTGGGTCTAGACTTCTTGAGCCATTAGGGGGCGCAATTCTCGCCCGATTTAACTGAGATTTTGCTTGAGGTGTTATGTTATGACTTCCAATAACAGTGCTAAGTATGGCGCAAATCAGTACATAACCTCATATAGCTGCCATATAAACCGATATTGGGGCCTTGACTTCTTGAGCCATTAGTGGGCGCAATTTTTATCCGATTTGAATAAAATTTTGCACGAAGTATTTTGTTATGATATCCAATAACTGTGCAAAGTATGGTTCAAATCGCTCTATAACCTGATATAGCTGCCATATAAACCGATCTTGGGTCTTGACTTCTTCAGCTATTAGGGGGCGCAATTTTTATCCGATTTGAATAAAATTTTGCACGAAGTATTTTGTTATGATATCCAACAACTGTGCCAAGTGTGGCTTAAATCGGTACATGTGTTGATATAGCTGTCATATAAACCGATCATGGGTCTTGACTTCTTGAGACTTTAGAGGGCGCAATTCTCGTCCGATTTGACTGAAATTTTGCACATAGTGTTTTGGTATCACTTCCAACATTTGTGCTAAGTATGATTCAAATCGGTTCATAGCCTGATATAGCTGTCATATATACCGATCTCGGATCTTGACTTCTTAAGCCTCTAGAGCGCGCAATTCATATCCGATTTGGCTGAAATTTTGCATGTGGTGTTTTGTTATGACTTCCAATGCTAAGTATGGCGCGAATCAGTACATAACCTGATATAGCTGCCATATAAACTGATCTGGGGTCTTGACTTCTTCCTCTCATCCGATTTGGCAGAAATTTTGTACAACGGCTTCGCCCATGACCTTCCACATACGTGTTTAATATGGTCAGAATCGATCAATAGCTTGATACATCTTCCATATAAACCTATTCCCGATTTTGCTTCTTGAGCTCCTACAAGGCGCAATTCTTATCCGAATGAACTGAAATATTACACAATGACTTCTACAATGTTCAGCATTCATTTATGGTCCGAATCGGACTATAACTTGATATAGCTCCAATAGCATAACAGTTCTTATTCAATATTCTTTGTTTGCCTAGAAAGAGATACCGCGCATAGAATTCGACAAATGCGATCCATGGTGGGGGGTATATAAGATTCGACCCGGCCGAACTTAGCACTCTTTTTCTTGTTATCAACATAAGGTGTTTGAGTTTTTTAACAATAGCCGGTTGTGATTTTTTGAGGAAATTTTCCCCTACAACTGTTTAATGTTTCTCATGCATTAAACAAATATTTTACACAATTTCCCACAATATTCTAATTTATAATTACAAATTTTTCTCAGCTATTTCTTTGTTCATTGCATTTTTTTCCAGAAGGCAATATGACTGGCTCATCATATATATTTAAGTAATTTGTGTTTGTAATATTTTTTGTCTTGATATAAACACATTTTAATATGATATTTATTAACATTTCTGTCTCATTCACATTTTTTTCCTGGCAGCTAAGGAATGCCAAAGATGAAATGGTGGAAAAAAAAATTCGGTACTTCTCAGGAATGTGTTTCGATTGTCATAAAAATAAATGAATTTAAAATCTGCACAGTCCAAGAGGCTTCGTAATGTGAATTATAATAAAAATGCTGCATTTCAAATTACCATGTTATTGTTATACCCAAGAAATTAGGCCTTCTTTCTTGGGCTCGCAATGGCCCAAAACGTTAGCATAAATGCGAATTATTTTTGGCCTTTTTGCCTTTTTCGCCCAAACAGGGGCAACAACAGATTTTTTGGTAATAAACCAAATAGACACGAAGCGCATAATCTGTGGACAAAACAAAACAAAAACAAGTAAAAGCGTGCTAAGTTCGGCCGGGCCGAATCTTATATACCCTCCACCATGGATCGCATTTGTCGAGTTCTTTTCCCGGCATCTCTTCTTAGGCAAAAAAGATATAAGAGAAGATTTGCTCTGCTATTAGAGCGATATTAAGATATGGTCCGGTTTGGACCACAATTAAATTATATGTTGGAGACCTGTGTAAAATGTCAGCCAATTCGAATAAGAATTGCGCCCTTTGGGGGCTCAAGAAGTAAAATAGAGAGATGGATTTATATGGGTGATGTATCGGGCTATAGACCGATTCAGACCATAATAAACACGTATGTTGATGGTCATGGGAGAATCCGTCGTACAAAATTTTAGGCAAATCGGATAAGAATTGCGCAATCTAGAGGCTATGGACCGATTTGAACCATACTTGGTACAGTTGTTGGATATCATAACAAAACACGTCGTGCAAAGTTTCATTCCGATCGGATAAGAATTGCGCACGCTAGAGGCTCAAGAAGTCAAGACCCAAGATCGGTTTATATGGCAGCTATATCAGGTTATGGACCGATTTGAACCATACTTGGCACAGTTGTTGGATATCATAACGAAATACTTCGCGCAAAAATTCGTTCAAATCGGATAAGAATTACGCCCTCTAGAAGCTCAAGAAGTCAAATCCCCAGATCTGTTTATATGACAGCTATATCAGGTTATAGACCGATTTGAACCATACTTGGCACAGTTGTTGGATATCATAACGAAATACTTCGTGCCAAAATTCATTCAAATCGGATAAGAATTGTGGCCTGTAGAGGCTCAAGAAGTCAAGTCCCAAGATCGGTTTATATGGCAGCTATATCAGGTTATGAACCGATTTGAGCCATACTTGGCGCAAGTGTTGGATATTATAACGAAACACGTCGTGCAAAATTTCATTCTGATCGGATAAGAATTGCGCACGCTAGAGGCTCAAGAAGTCAAGACCCAAGATCAGTTTATATGGCAGCTATATCAGGTTATAGACCGATTTGAACCATACTTGGCACAGTTGTTGGATATCATAGGAAAACACGTCGTGCAAAATTTCATTCCAATCGGATAAGAAGTGCGCGCTCTAGAGGCTCAAGAAGTCAAGACCCTAGATCGGTTTATATGGCAGCTATATCAAAACATGGACCGATATGGCCCATTTACAATACCAACCGACCTACACTAATAAGAAGTATTTGTGCAAAATTTCAAGCGGCTAGCTTTACTCCTTCGGAAGTTAGCGTGCTTTCGACAGACAGACGGACGGACGGACGGACGGACGGACGGACGGACGGACGGACGGACGGACGGACGGACGGACGGACAGACGGACGGACATGGCTAGATCGACATAAAATGTCGCGACGATCAAGAATATATATACTTTATGGGGTCTCAGACGAATATTTCGAGTAGTTACAAACAGAATGACGAAATTAGTATACCCCCCATCTTATGGTGGAGGGTATAAAAAAACTCATCACATAAACCCAAGCCCATAAAAATGTCAAGAATTTATTCACTTTTGGGACTCAAAATCTAATGGAAAAGTCGTAGATAACATTGAAAATGGATTTCAAAGCGATATGTATGAGAAATGGGGTTTTTATGGTTTTTTTTTTTTCATTTCCTATGCCCTTTTCCATCAAGGTGAGGTGAGTAGCGTCATGTTTAAAGTACGTGTCTTAAGGCCAAATCCGAGTGTGGGAAATGTGGCACATCGTTAATGGATGGGGATTATGTCGCCTATATAAATTGTAATGAATATGTCATGATGCCTTCTTGGCTCAGCTATCGATTCTATTCTAACTTCCACTTTTGCCATTTCCCCTTTCTGCATTAGATAGCCTTTTTTCCAAGGCCGTAGGGATTATTTGCGTGAAATTAACTACATGACGTCTTTGGCTTGAAGACAAACCTCATGGTGAACAAAATCATCAAAATTATCTCACATGAATTTATAAGGATGTACAAATTCTACAAAACACACACAAAGGACAAATGAGTGCGAAGATAAATCGTAGGGTCATAAGTAATACACGTATCATTTGATAAAATCAATCAAAATATTAAATAGAATGTCATATAGAAACTAGTAAAAACGAGCTAAGTTGGGATGGCCCGAATTTTACATATCCTCCACCATGGATAACATTTGCACTGTATCTCCTTATAGGCAAACAAAGGATAATGGATAAAAATTGCCATGCCATTGGAGTTATATCAGATAATGGACCGATGGACCATAGTAGAGGTCATTGTACAAAATTTCAAACATATCTGACAAGAATTGCGCCTTATAAGGGAAACAAAGAACAAGTAAGAGCGTGCTAAGTTCGGCCTGGCCGAATCTTATATACCCCCCATCATGGATCGCATTTGTCGAGTTCTATGAGCGGTATCTCTTTTTAGGCAAACAAAGAATATTGAATCAGAAATGTTTAGCTATTGGAGCTGTATCAAGTTATAGTCCGATTCGGACCATAAATGAATGCTGAACATTGTGGAAATCATTGTGCGATATTTCAGTTCATTCTGATAAGAATGGCGCCTTGTAGGGGCTCAAGAAGCAAAATCGGGAAATAGGTTTATATGGGAGCTGTATCAAGCTATTGATCGATTCAGAACATATTTAGCACGTATGTTGAAGGAGAAGCCGTTGTACAAAATTTCTGCCAAATCCGATAAGAATTGCGCCCCCTAGAGGCTCAAGAAGTCATGATCACAGATCGGTTTATATGGCAGCTATATAGAAACATGGACCGATTTGATCCATACTTTGCGCAGTTGTTGGAAGTGATACCAAAACACTACGTAAAAAATTACAGTTAAATCGGACGAGAATTGCGCCCTCTAGAGGCTCAAGAAGTCAAGACCCAAGATCGGTTTAAATGTCAGCTATATCAGGAATAGCATATTAGTTATAGGATATCATAACAAAACACATCGTGCAAAATTTCATTTCAATCGGATAAGAATTGGGCCCTCTAGAGGCTCAAAAAGTCAAGACCCAAGATCGAAACGTTGACCGATTTAAACCATACATAGCGCAGTTATATAAAGTCATAACAAAATACCTCATGCGAAATTTCAGTTAAATCGGACGAGAATTGCGCCCTCTAGAGGCTCAATAAGTCACTAATTGCGGTCGCTAATAGCGCCCTCTAGAGGCTCAAGAAGTCAATACCCAAGATCGGTTTATATGGCAGCTATACCAAAACATGGACCAATTTAAACCATCCTTCGCGCAGTTGCTGGAAGTGATACCAAAACACCACGTGAAAAATTACAGTTAAATCGAACGAGAATTGCGCCCTCTAGAGGCTCAAGAAGTCAAGACCCATGATCGGTTCATATGGCAGCTATACCAAAACATAGACCAATTTGAACCATACTTAGGGCAGTTGTTGGAAGTGATACCACAACACTACATGCAAAATTTCAATTAAATCGGACGATAATTGCGCCCTCTAGAGGCTCAAGAAGTCAATACCCAAGATTGGTTTATATGGCAGCTATACCAAAACATGGACCAATTTGAACCATACTTAGCGCAGTTGTTGGAAAAACACCATGTGCATAACTTCAGTTAATCGGACGAGTATTGCGCCCTCTAGAGGCTCAAAAATTCAAGACCCAAGATCGGTTTAAATGGCAGCTATATCAGGTATAGCTTGGCACAGTTGTTGGACATCATAACAAAACACATCGTGCAAAATTTCATTTCAATCGGATAAGAATTGGGCCCTCTAGAGGCGCAAAAAGTCAAGACCCAAGATTGGTTTATATGGTAGCTATATCAAAACATGGACCGATATGGCCCATTGAAAAACCAAACCGACCTTCACTAATAAGAAGTATTTGTGCAAAATTTCAAGCGGCTAGCTTTACTCCTTCGAAAGTAGGCTTATTTTCAACAGACAGACGGACGGACAGACGAACGGATGGACATGGCAAGATCGACTCAAAATGACATGACGATCAAGTATATATACATAACAGGTGTTGGGCAAGATTTGTGGACATGTCCAGTCACATTGATTAAAAAGTGCGCCCTCTAAGGCTCAAGAAGTATAATTGAGAGATCGGTATATATGTGGGAGCCATATCAGGTTATAAACCGATGAAGACCATACCCGGCACAGTTTTTATACCCAACCCCGAAGGGTGGAGGTATATTCATTTTTTGTCATTCCGTTTGCAACACATCGAAATATCCATTTTCGACTCTATAAGGTATATATATTCTTGATCTGAGTAAAAATCTAAGACGATCTAGCCATATCCGTCCGTCTGTCTGTTAAAATCATGCTGCAGACCTTAAAAATTGAGATATTGAGTTAAAACTTTGCACAGATTCTTTTTTTAGTCCAAAAGCAGGTTAAGTTCGAAGATAGGCTAAATCGGACTATATGTCGATATAGCCCCCATATAGATCGATCCGCCGATTTAGGGTCTTAGGCCCATAAAAGCCAAATTTATTAACCGATTTTGCTGAAATTTGGGACAGTGAGTTGTGTTAAGCCCTTTGATATACTCCTTCAATTTGGCCTAGATCGGTTCAGATTTGGATATAGCTGCCATATAGACCGATCTCTCGATTTGAGGGTTTGGGTCCATAAAACGCGCATTTATTGTCCGATGTCGCCGAAATTTGGGACAGTGAGTTATGTAAGGCCCCTCGATATACTTCTGCAATATTGCACAGATCGGTCCAGATTTGGATATAGCTGCCATATAGACCGATCCGCGGATTTAGGGTCTTAGTCCCATAAAAGCCACATTTATTATCAGATTTTACTGAAATTTGTGACAGTGGGTTATCCATGGCCCTGCGACATTCTTCGTCAATTTGGCTCAGAACGGTCCAGACTTGGATATAGCTGCCATATAGACCGATATCTCAATTTGAGGGTTTTGGGTCTATAATATCGTCAAAATTTGGGACAGTGAGTTGTGTTAGGCCCATCGACATACTTTTGCAATATTGTACAGATCGGTTCAGATTAGGATATAGCTGCCATATAGACCGATCCGCCGATTTAGGGCCTTAGGCCAATAAAAGCCACATTTATTATCAGATTTTGCTGAAATTTGGGACATCGTCATCCTTCGACAATTTGGCTCAGATCGGTCCAGATTTGGATATAGCTGCCATATAGACCGATCCGCCGATTTAGAGTCTTAGGCCAATAAAAGCCACATTTATTATCCGATTTTGCTGAAATTTGGTTAAGTCAGTTAAGTTAAGCCCCTCGACATCCTTCTTTAATTTTGCCTAGATCGGTTCAGTTTTGGATATAGTTGCCATATAGACCGATCCGCCGATTTAGGGTCTTAGGCCCATAAAAGTCACATTTATTATCCGATTTTGCTCAAATTTGGGACAGTGAGTTATGTTAGGCCCTTCAACATCCTCCTTCAATTTGGCCCAGATCGGTTCAGATTTGGATATAGCTGCCATATTGACCGATCTCTCGATTTAAGGTCTTGCGCCTATAAAAGACGCATTTATAGTCCGATGTCGCGCAAATTTGGGACAGTGAGTTGTGTTAGACTCTTCGACTTCATTCTTCAATTTGGCTCAGATTGGTCCAGATTTGAATATAGCTTCCATATAGACCGATCTCTCGATTTAAAGTTTTGGGGCCATAAAAGGCGCATTTATTATCCGATGTCGCCGAAATTTTGGGACAGTGAGTTGTGTTGGGCCCTCCGACATTCTTCTTCAATTTGGCTCAGATCGGTCCAGATTTGGATATAGCTGCCATATAGACCGAATTCTTGATTTAAGGTTTTGGGGCCATAAAAGGCGCATTTATTTTCCGATTTCGCCGAAATTTGGGACAATGAATTGTGTTAGGGTCTTCGAAATTTATCTGAAACTTGGTCCAAATTCATCCTTATTTGGATATAGCTGCCATATAGACCGGTGTCTCGATTTTAAGTTTTTGCCCTATAAAAGGCGCATTTATAATCCGATTTCACTGAAATTGGAAACAGTGACTTATGTTAGGCTTTTCGTCATGCGTGTCGTATATGGTTCAGATAGGTATGTTTTTAGATATATTGGGTTGCCCAAAAAGTAATTGCGGATTTTTTATATAGTCGTCGTTGACAAATTTTTTCACAGCTTGTGACTCTGTAATTGCATTCTTTCTTCTGTCAGTTATCAGCTGTTACTTTTAGCTTGTTTTAGAAAAAAAGTATAAAACAAGTAAAAGCGTGCTAAGTTCGGCCGGGCCGAATCTTATATACCCTCCACCATGGATCGCATTTGTCGAGTTCTTTTCCCGGCATCTCTTCTTAGGCAAAAAAGGATATAAGAAAAGAGTTGCTCTGCTATTAAAACGATATCAAGATATGGTCCGGTTCGGACCACAATTAAATAATATGTTGGAGACCTGTTTAAAATTTCAGCCAATTCGTATAAGAATTACGCCCATTGGGGCTCACGAAGTAAAATAGAGAGAACGATTTATATGGGATCTGTATCGGGCTATAGACCGATTCAGACCATAATAAACACGTTTGTTGATGGTCATGAGAGGATCCATCGTACAAAATTTCAGGCATATCGGATAATAATTGCGACCTCTAGGGGTCAAGAAGTCAAGATCCCGGATCGGTTTATATGGCAGCTATATCAGGTTATGAACCGATTTGAACCTTATTTGACACAGTTGTTGAAAGTAAAAATAAAATACGTCGTGCAAAATTTCAGCCAAATCGAATAGGAATTGCGCCCTCTAGAAGCTCAAGAAATCAAATCCCCAGATCTGTTTATATGACAGCTATATCAGGTTATGAACCGATTTGAACCATACTTGGCACAATTGTTGGATATTATAACGAAATACTTCGTGCAAAAATTCATTCAAATCGGATAAGAATTGTGCCCTCTAGAAGCTCAAGAAGTCAAGACCCAAGATCGGTTTATATGGTAGCTATATCAGGTTATGGACCGATTTGAACCATACTTGGCACTAATGTTGGATATAATAACAAAACACGTCGTGCAAATTTTCATTTCAATCGGATAAGAATTGCGCACTCTAGAGGCTCAAGAAGTCAAGACCCAAGATCGGTTTATATGGCGGCTATATCAGGTTATGAACCGATTTGAATCATACTTGGCATAGTTGTTGGATATCATAACAAAACACGTCGTGCAAAATTTCATTCTGATCGGATAAGAATTGCGCACGCTAGAGGCTCAAGAAGTCAAGACCCAAGATCGGTTTATATGGCAGCTATATCAGGTTATGGACCGATTTGAACCATACTTGGCACAGTTGTTGGATATCATAGCAAAACACGTCATGCTAAATTTCATCCCAATCGGATAAGACTTGCGCACTCTAGAGGCTCAAGAAGTCAAGACCCAAGATCAGTTTATATGGCAGCTATATCAAAACATGGACCGATATGGCCCATTTACAATACCAACCGACCTACACTAATAAGAAGTATTTGTGCAAAATTTCAAGCGGCTAGCTTTACTCCTTCGGAAGTTAGCGTGCTTTCGACAGACAGAGGAACGGACGGACGAACAGACGAACGGACGGACATGCCTAGATCGACTTAAAATGACATGACGATCAAGAATATATATACTTTATGGGGTCTCAGACGAATATTTCGAGTAGTTACAAACCAGGGCTGTTTCAAAATAGTAGACCATGTTGTGTCGTCTAAGAAAGAGTGTGCTGTGGTGATTGTAGGAACGATTTTCCAATGCGAGTGGCCACGAACAGGCCCCCACGGTGGAGATTATGGTACCTCCTCCAAATTTCGAAAGAGTCTATATAATGGACAGTGTCTGCCACCTCGGGTACTAATATAGCCTGGAATCCAAACCATGTCATATGACTTAGTAGTGTGGGTTATTCCAAATCTGATAAAGTATTTTACATAACAGGTGTTTAGCAAGATTTGTGGACATGTCCAGTCACATTGATTAAAAAGTGCGCCCTCTAAGACTCAAGAAGTATAATTGAGAGATCGGTATATATGTCGGAGCCATATCAGGTAATAAACCGATTAAGACCATACCCGGCACAGTTTTTATACCCAACCCCGAAGGATGGGGTATATTCATTTTGTCATTCCGTTTGCAACACATCGAAATATCCATTTCCGACTCTATAAGGTATATATATATTCTTGATCAAAGTAAAAATTTAAGACGATCTAGCCATATCCGTCCGTCTGTCTGTTAAAATCATGCTACAGTCCGTAAAAATGGAGATATTGAGTTACAACTTTGCACAGATTCTATTTTAGTCCAAAAGCAGGTTAAGTTCGAAGATAGGCTAAATCGGACTATATCTTGATATAGCCCCCATATAGACCGATCCGCCGATATAGTGTCTTAGGCCCATAAAAGCCACATTTATTGACCGATTTTGCTGAAATTTGGGGTAGTGAGTTTTCTATAGTCTTTCGACATTCTTCGTCAATTTGGCTCAGATCGATCCAGACTTGGATATAGCTGCCATATAGACCGATCTCTCAATTTGATAGTTTTGGGTCTATAATATCGCCGAAATTTGGGACAGTGAGTTGTGTTAGGCCCATCGACATACTTTTGCAATGTTGCACAGATCGGTTCAGATTACGATATAGCTGCCATATAGACCGTTCCGCCGATTTAGGGTCTTAGGCCAATAAAAGCCACATTTATTATCCGATAT
Organism: Stomoxys calcitrans; assembly: GCF_963082655.1. Taxonomy (NCBI): domain Eukaryota; kingdom Metazoa; phylum Arthropoda; class Insecta; order Diptera; family Muscidae; genus Stomoxys; species Stomoxys calcitrans. Next base: position 159,855,979 of record NC_081555.1, on the reverse strand, counting down.
TGCAGAAATTTGGGACAGTGAGTTATGTTAGGCCCTTCGACATCTTTCTTCAATTTGGCCCAGATCGTCCTTCTTTAATTTTGCCTAGATCGGTTCAGTTTTGGATATAGTTGCCATATAGACCGATCCGCCGATTTAGGGTCTTAAGCCCATAAAAGCCACATTTATTATCCGATATTGCTGACACTTGGGACAGTAAGTTATGTTAGGCCCTTCAAAATCCTACTTCAATTTGGCCCAGATCGGTTCAGATTTGGATATAGCTGCCATATAGACCGATCTCTCGATTTAGGGTCTTGCGCCCATAAAAGACGCATTTATTGTCCGATGTTGCCCAAATTTGGGACAGTGAGTTGTGTAAGACTCTTCGACTTCATTCTTCAATTTGGCTCAGATTGGTCCAGATTTGAATATAGCTTCTTTATAGACCGATCTCTCGATTTAAAGTGTTGGGGCCATAAAAGGCGCATTTATTATCCGATGTCGCCGAAATTTTGGGACAGTGAGTTGTGTTGGGCCCTCCGACATTCTTCTTCAATTTGTCTCAGATCGGTCCAGATTTGGATATAGCTGCCATATAGACCGATTTCTTGATTTAAGGTTTTGGGGCCATAAAAAGCTTATTTATTTTCCAATTTCGCCGAAATTTGGGACAATGAATTGTGTTAGGGTCTTCGAAATTTATCTGAAACTTGGTCCAAATTCATCCATATTTGGATATAGCTGCCATATAGACCGGTATCTCGATTTTAAGTTTTGGCCCCATAAAAGGCGCATTTATAACATGATTTCACTGAAATTGGAAACAGTGACTTTTGTTAGGCTTTTCGACATGCTTGTCGTATATGGTTCAGATCGGTATGTTTTTAGATATATTGGGTTGTCCAAAAAGTAATTGCGGATTTTTCATATAGTCGTCGTTGACAAATTTTTTCACAGCTTGTGACTCTGTAATTGCATTCTTTCTTCTGTCAGTTATCAGCTGTTACTTTTAGCTTATTTTAGAAAAAAAGTGTAAAAAAGTATAATTGATTAAAGTTCATTCTAAGTTTTATTAAAAATGCATTTACTTTCTTTTAAAAAATCCGCAATTACTTTTTGGGTAACCCAATAGCTACTTTATAGACCAATATTTTTCATACACAATTGAACAAATGTCCAAATCGGAACATATTTCGATGTAGCTGCATTTTTCACCGGATTGACAAAAGGTGGTTTACATATACACCCGAGGCGGTGGGTATCCAAAGTTCGGCCCGGCCGAACTTAACGCCTTTTTACTTGTTTTAAACTTAGCCAATTAATCCCACCAAGTCATTAGGCCCATTGACGACCTGATGACTTCTATCGATTAGATTATGTCATGAAAGAGATACTTAAGCTGAAGATACTTATTACTAGAGAAAGAGATACTTATTACTAGTCTTTTTTGTAGTACTTATTGGCTAGTTATTCTCTTCTTTGTAGCATTGGGAATCATTGGCATTGGTTGCAGTCGTATAGTGTTTAATATATTCACAATGTGATGATTTGTAGTGCTGATGTTTGACCACTTATCATACTTGAAGTTTAATCTATGGATCTTTCGGTGTTGACTGACAAATCATGAATTATTTCTTGTATGTCAGATTTGTTATATTCTAAGAATTTATGAAAACGGTCACAGTAAAATTCAATTGAGTGAATGTTTGCTGTCAGGCTTGTACATTTTTTGTAGGACAAACAAACCGTAAAAATAACAAAACAGTCAATGTAACGATACCCGATCTCACCATAGTGCCTATGATGACAATTTCGTGGCTTTTTTTTTTTGTAACTGTCTGCAAAAAAAATGCAAACATTTAAGCTAATAGCTTTAAATGTTTTTCATTAACTTTTAAATGATATTACACCTCATTAAATTTTATTTAAATGTGAAAATCATATAAAAGGGAATCAAGTGGCACACTTCACTTCAATGCAATTTAAACATTTAGACTAAACCACAGACATGAACGTTCGGCAATTTATTTATTTAATTGAAATTACATGAAAACACCCAATTTAAATTACAAGACCACAATACCACAAAAACCATCAATGGGTACAACAAACTCAATTACAATGAAAATGTATTAAATATACACGCAATGTCTGTAGTGCGATAAATCAAAACAGAACCTTCATCAACAAGTACCGCTTAAATCATTTACATCAACATCATCATCAGCTGAATGGCTGTATCAAATGAAATCAATAAGGATTTGAAACAAGGCTTTTTTTCTGTTGTAGCCAACGAAAGTAATCCATGTGATTTAGGCAGATTTAAAGGACTTTAGGAATTTATTGATTTACGATTGTAAATATCCAAAATGTTGAGATGTACTGTTCTGTAGAGTTTTCTAAGGTATGGAGTTTTGTGGAAAAGGTAAATTATAGAGAATTAAAATCGAAATTTTTACCTGAAAAATTTAAAATTGCTGTATCTCCTAATCTATGCTTCCTGATGGGAAATGTGCCTCAATTCGTGACTTCATCAAAAAAAAATAAAAATTCATTGAAAACCCATTAAAAATCCAAATTTCACTTGGAAAACTTAAAATGGCTGTATCTCCTAAACTGCGTGCTAGAGGGAAATGGGCCTTAATTCGTGACTCCATCAAAAAAATTAAAAATTTCTTCGAAAATCCATTAAAAATCGAAATTTCACTTGGAAAACTTAAAATGGCTGTATCTCCTAAATTTCACTTGGAAAACTTAAAATGGCAGTATCTCCTTAACTATGCGTCCTAGAGGGAAATGGGCCTTAATTCGTGACTACATCAACAATAAAAAATTTCATTGAAATCCCATTAAAAATCAAAATTTCACTTGGAAAACTTTAAATGGCTGCATCGCCTTAACTATGCGACCTAGAGGGAAATGGGCCTTAATTCATGACTCCATCAAAAAATTAAAAATTTCTTCGAAAATCCATTAAAAATCAAAATTTCACTTGGAAAACTTAAAATGGCTGTATCTCCTTAACTATGCGTCCTAGAAGGGAAAGGGCCGCAATTCGTGACTCCATCAAAAAATTAAAAATTTCATTGAAAACCCATTAAAAATCGAAGTTTCACTTGGAAAACTTAAAATGGCTGTATCTCCTAAACTATGCGTACTAGAAGGAAATAGGCCTTAATTCGTGACTCCATCAAAAAATTAAAAATTTCATTTAAAACCCATTAAAAATCGAAATTTCATTTGGAAAACTTAAAATGGCTGTATCTCCTTAACTATGCGGCCTGGAGGGGAATGGGCCTTAATTTGTGACTCCATCAAAAAAAATTAAAAAGTTCATTGAAATCCCATTAAAAATCGAAACTTCACTTAGATAACTTAAAATGGCTGTATCTCCTTAACTTTGCGTCCTAGAGTGGAATGGGCCTTAATTCGTGACTCTATCAAAAAATTAAAAAATTCATAGAAAACCCACTAAAAATCTAAATTTCACTTGGAAAACTTAAAATGGCTGTATCTCCTTAACTATGCGTCCTAGAAGGGAAAGGGCTTCAGTTCGTGACTCCATCAAAAAATTAAAGATATTTTTTTAAAAACAGATTAAAAATCGAAATTTCACTTGGAAAACTTAAAATGGCTGCATCTCCTGCAATATTTTCTTCTTCGGTTGCTAAGCACTGCAGATTTAGTATTAGCTAGCCGTGATATAAACAAGCTTCAATACTGGCTGGCTTCTCTATATGGCACACTATTCAGAGATGCCTCCTTCAAACCTTAAGTTGAAGGAGGTTGAAGCCCCTTAAGCTGGTTGTAGCCGCTTCTGCAGGGTAAAAGAACCTCATTGTAGGTAGTGTTACTAATGCACATCGCCAGATATAGAAAAGTTCGGATGCCAACTAAAATGGTGAGCTGCTTATCGAATATATTATAAGTTGCAAGATGGCAATTTGTAATAAATAGGATTAACCGACCTTTATTACCAGGATCAGGCAGGAGGTGCTAGATATTACCTTTGCATCGGAACATATAAGTGGAAGAATATTCGACTGGGATGTGTTGGATGACCACAGCGTATCTGATCATCGTTATATTAGTTTCAGCCTTGGAGAAAATACTGCAGAAGTGGTCCCTCGGCTAAACTAAAGAACTAAAGAAAGGAGGATTTGGATCAATTTCGGAACAAATTCTGCACGTCCATCCCTTCTTGATTAGAAAAGGAGTTGGAAACTACGGAGGATATAGACATAGTGCTCAAGCGGATTGCGAAGACCCTGAATGATTCGTTTGTGTCAGCATGCCCTAGTGCCAAGCCAAGGGGCAAACAGCGAACGCCATGGTGGACCCCAGAGCTGGCTGGTCTAAGGAAGGACTGCAGAAAACTCTTCAACAGGGCGAAAGCTCCACGTGATTGGGACATCTATAAGGCTGAGCTAAGAAAATATAAAGGCGAACTTAGAAAGGCTCAGTACAAATCCTGTATAGAATTCTGCAGCTCCGTGGAGTATACATCAGAGGCCTCTTAGCTAAGGAAGATTCTGTCCTCGAATCCCTATTACGGTGGAGTATACTCAGAAGTCAAAGAATGTATGGACAATGTCTAGTGAGGAAACACTAGAACTACTCGCTGATACACATTTCCCGGGAAATTCTCCAACGAACTACATGGCGCCAGAAGAGGTTGTCACTGATATGCATTCGTCGGAGGCCATTAGGGAAGTTGTGTCTGAGTCGAAAATCCATTGGGCGATAAGAAGTTTTGACTCCTTTAAATAGCCAAGCCTTGATAATGTATCACTGGTTGAATTACAAGCTGTGTCTGATAGACTAGTTTCCTGGCTTAGGGAGATATACTCTGTTTGTATCAGAATGTCATATATACCTGTGGGATGGAGGGACACTAAGGTCATTTTTATTCCGAAAGCAGGAAAACCATAGCACACGAAGGCGAAAGATTTTCGTCCTATTAGTCTGTCATCCTTTATGCTGAAGACTCTTGAGAGGTTGACAAAAACATATCTTAGGGCAAAGATCCCTGGAGATCGCCTGTCGCGGCAGCAGCATGCATATAGTAAAGGCAAATCCACTGAAGCAGCCCCTCAGGACCTAATCGGCTACATAGAGGGTTCTGTCACTATTAAGGAATATACAATAGTGGCATTTCTTGACATTGAAGGTGCTTTCAATAATGTAAAACCGACGTGAATCATGAAGGAATTGGAGTTTCTAGGCATAATCTCTACCGTAAGAAAGTTTATTAATAACTTACTTACTAATAGAAGCATTACTTCAGGCTTGGGATCTGTGGATCTAAAAAGATGAGTCAGCAGAAGAACACCTCAAGGAGGTGTTCTGTCTCCTCTACTTGGGAAAGTAGCCATTAACAATATTATATTGTCTCTGGAAGAAAAAGGCGTCAAAGTGCTCGCGTATGCTGATGACCTGGCAATTGCGGTTAGAGGAAAGTTTCCCAGCACTCTAAGAGATATACTGAAGGAAGCTCTACGTGCAAAAGCAAAGTGGGCTATCGAAAGTGTTCTAGGTATAAATCCGTACAAGACAGAAGAAGTTCTTTTCAGCAGGATATACAAGTTGTCTACAGTGGCTCCTGTCTCCTTGGGAGAAGAGAACGTTCCATTTGCAGAAAAGCCAAAATACCGGGGTGTTTTTCTGGACAGGAAACTGAACTTCAAATCCAACATTTTGAAAAGGCCTAGAAAGGCAACTCCTGCCCTATACACCTGCAAGAGAGCCATTGGCAAAAGTTGGGGGCTTAGACCGCGTGTTATGCATTGGGTATATTCTGCAGTTGTCAGACCTATTACGCTATATGGTATTGTGGTCTGCTGGACGGAACTTCAAACATCCACCTACTACTCAATACTTAACCAAAACCAAAGGATTGTTTGTTTGTGCATCACAGCCGCACTGAGGACGACACCCTCTGATGCACTGAACTTAATGCTACATCTTATGCCTCTGGACAATGTGGCTACCCAAACTGCAGCGACCACTGCCGTGAGGTTAAGGGAGCTTTCTCTATGGTCATATGGTGGCCACGGACACTGTGTTATACTTCATGCAATATCCGATGTTCCAGACAGTGTGGATTACACCCTACCTGAGCCGCTTTTCGATAACAATTACTGTACCACTATTCCTGATAGAACCGATTGGAACTACGATATCCTTGGTAACAGAAGTTACCTAGACTTCTATACGGATGGTTCCAAACTAAACGACCAGGTGGGCTTTGGGATGTACTCCAAAGATCTAGAACTGGCCATATCGAAAAGGCCACCCGACCACTGCATTGTGTATCAAGCGGAGATCCTTGCATTCAAGGAAGTGGTGGGTGGCTAGGATACAATGCCATAAATATCTTCTCGGACACAGCCAGGCAGCCATTAAATCCTTGTAGAACGTATTTCTGAACACAAAAACCGCCCACGACTGTCACAGATCTCTCAAAGAGACGGCTGAACAGTTCAAAGTTCATTTGTTCTGGGTAGCGGGCCACAGATATATCCCAGGGAATTGTAAAGCGGATGAGCTTGATGGACTAGGAACTACCCTACACATTCGAGAGATACTGGAATCTGTGGGTGTGACTCTAGCAACATGTAAGCTAAGTCTTTCGGGACCAGGCCCGAAGGGCAACGAATGATAGATGGCCACAAAGAGGGGGCTGTGAGCATTCCAAAACTATGTGGTCTCATCTAGACTTGCTTTGCTGTCATTAGCTGGAAAAGACGTCTCAATCATTGTGTCCGTCATGACAGGTCACTGTCTTATCGGAAAACATGCTGACAGAATGAAGGTTGCCAGCAACGACTTTTGTAGAAGCTGTAGGGACATCGAAGAAGAAGAGTAGAGACATCGAAGAAGAAGAGATGGTCACAAAGAGGGGGCTGTGAGCATTCCAAAACTATGTGGCCTCATCTAGACTTAAGGAAGTCTACTGATTTTCTGTCATTGGCTAGAATAGACGTCTCAATCATTGTGTCCGTCATGACAGGTCACTGTCTTATCGGAAAACATGCTGACAGACTGAAGATTGCCAGCAACGACTTTTGCAGAAGCTGTAGGGACATCGAGGAATAAGAGTAGAGACATCGAAGAAGAAGAGATGGTCACAAAAAGGAGACTGTGAGCATTCCAAAACTATGTGGCCTAATCAAGACTTGTAGAGGTCTACTGCTTTGATGTCATTGGCTAAAACAGACGTCTCAATCATTGTGTCCGTCATGACAGGTCACTATTTAATCGGAAAGCATGCTGACAGACTGAATTTTGCCAACAACAACTTTTGCAGAAGCCGTGAGGACATCAAAGAAGAGGAGACTACAGAACACCTTCTGCGTGTGTGTCCCGCACTAGCAGTCAGAAGGAGTTCCACTTTAGGTTCTCATTTCTTTGAGAAAACTTGAAATGGCTGTAACTTCGAAACTATGCGAGCTAGAGGGAATTGAGTCTTAATTCGTGATTCCACCAAAAATTAAAAATGTGATTGAAAATCCTTAAAAATCGAAATTTGGCTTTTATAACTTGGTAGGTTAGTTCGCAGATTTCCCATATCGCACCATATCTCGATATAGCCCCCATATAAACCGATCTGCTGACTTTAGTCGGCCATAAAAGGCTCATTAGTTACCCGATTTCGCTAAAATTTTGTCAAAGTGACATATGTTAGGATTTTCATCATCGGTGCTATATATGGCTCAGATCGGTCCATATGTAGATATAGCGGCTATATAGACCGATCTACCGATTTATGATGTTTTTTCCATAAAGGCCTATTTGTTACCCAATTTCGTTGACATTTGGCACAATTTGTTGATATTCGTAACGATTACGGTCAAAATCGAGCTATATTTTCCATATAGACCCATCTCCCTCATGAAAGGCGAATTTATTACCCGATTAGCTGCCACATATACCGATCTCCCAATCTGGTTAATATATACAACCGATGTGTTGCGTATTCAAATCTCGGTCCAGCTGAACTTAATGCTTTTCTACTTGTTCTTCGAGGAAATTTTGTCCATATAACATTGAAATGTTTTCCTTGAAATATTTAACTAAAATCTTTTCCAAGAGAAGACTTAACATGCTGTTCCGATCACTGCAAATACTGCACTTCAATAATTTCCTTTTTAAAATTTTTCAACTTTCTCATTCCTTAACATTTTGTTTGAGGTTCTCGAATTGTAGCATTTGATAAATATCTTCCTCAATATTTAACATTGCAAACAGACAAGTTTGGGCAAATTCTTTGGAAATTGTTCAACATAACAACAGGGGGAAAATGGTTTGCTTGAATCAACATCTCTTTCATTTGTAACGCAATGTTGGTTTCTTTTAGCAGAACTACAATTGGTAGTTGCCTTTGTGAAGGTAAGAATTCCTTGGTTTGAACAACAAAATCTCGTAAATTACATTTAGAGACCAAATGCTTTGTGTGCTGTGCAACGAGGGCTGCTGACGAAACCATTATTCAACAATGCCAACCTAAAAGGCAATAAATCAAGGAAACCAAATCAACACTTCTAAGTTTAATTAGAACACACACATGAATCCAACTTTGAAATTCTTTTAATTTAATGAAACCGCAAATGTTTGAAAGAGGAAGAGAAGTAGAAGGGGGAAAAGGAAATTAATTCAACGCAAGGTAGCATTTGCCAACAAATGTGGGCATTTGCCTCATTACTCAAGCACCAAACAACATGAATAACCAAAGAAAACAGAGAGAGAGGGTATGTTTTTTTTTCTTCAGGTGTTTTAGATGAGTTGTATAAAGAAAAAAAGTAAAAATGCGTTAAGATCGGCCGGGCCGAACTTTGGATTACCACCATCTCGGGTATATATTGGGTTGCCCAAAAAGTAATTGCGGATTTTTTAAAAGAAAGTAAATGCATTTTTAATAAAACTTAGAATGAACTTTAATCAAATATACTTTTTTACACTTTTTTCTAAAGCAAGCTAAAATAAACAGCTGATAACTGACAGAAGAAAGAATGCAATTACAGAGTCGCAAGCTGTGAAAAAAATTTGTCAACGCCGACTATATGAAAAATCCGCAATTACTTTTTGGGCAAACCAATATTTGTAAACCACCTTTCGTCGTAATACGGTGAAAAATTCATAATTTATGCCCCCATAACAGCTTTATCGAAATATGGTCCGATTTGGACCGAATTCGACACGGATATTGAGAGGTCTAATAAGTACAAGTTATTGTACAATTTTGTAGAACAAAATATTGGTCTTTTTGGTAGCCATTTCCAAATATAGACCGATCTGAACCATAAACGACGCGGATGTCGATAAGCCTAGCATAAGTCACTGTTCCAAATTTCAGCGAAATCAGATTAAGAATTTGCTTTTTATGGGGCCAAGACTTCAAATCGAGAGATCGGTCTATATGGCAGCTATATCCAAATCAAGACCGATCTGAGCCAACTTGCAGAAAGTTGTTGAAGAGCCTAACGCAACTCACTATTCCAAATTTCGGCGAAATCGGGTAATAAATGCGCCTTTTATAAGCCCAAGACCTTAAATCGAGAGATCGGTCTATATGGCAGCTATATCCTAATCTGGACCGATCTATGCCATATTACTGATAGCTATCGAGAGGCATATACTAACTCACTGTCCCAAATTTCGGCGACATCGGACAATAAATGCGCCTTTTATGGGCCCAAAACCTAAAATCTTTAGATCGGTCTATATGGCAGCTATATCCAAATCTGAACCGATCTGGGCCAAATTGCAGATAGTTGTAGAAGAGCCTAACGCAATTCACTGTCCCAAATTTTGGCGAAATCGGACAATAAATGCGCCTTTTATGAGCGCAAGACATTAAATCGAGATATCAGTCTAAATGGCAGCTATATCCAAATCTGTACCGATCTGTGCCATATTGCAGACGGATGTGGAGAGACTTATTGTAACTCACTGTCCAAAATTTCGGCGACATCGGACAATAAGTGTGCCTTTTATGGGTCCAAAACCTTAAATCGAGAGATCGGTCTATATGGCAGCTATATCCAAATCTGTACCGATCTGTGCCATATTGCAGATGGATGTGGTGAGACTTATTGTAACTCACTGTCCATAATTTCGGCGACATCAGACAATAAGTGTGCCTTTTATGGGTCCAAAACCTTAAATCGAGAGATCGGTCTATATGGCAGCTATATCCAAAAATGAACCGATCTCGGGCAAATTGAAGAAAGATGTTAAAGAGCTTAACACAACTCATTGTCCTAAATTTCGGTAAAATCGGACAGTAAATGCGCCTTTTATGGTCCAAGACCTTAAATCAAAAGATTGGTCTATATGGCAGCTATATTCAAATCTGAACCGATCTGGGCCAAATTGAACAAGTAAAAAGGCGTTAAGTTCGTCCGGGCCGTTCTTTGGATACCCACCACCTCGGGTATATATGTAAACCACCTTTCGTCATAATCCGGTAAAAATTGCATACCTTATGTCCCATAGCAGTTATATCGTACAGTGGCTATATCTAAAAATAAACCGATCTGAACCCTATACGACATGAATGTCGAAAAGCCTAACATAATTCACTGTGTCAAGTTTCAGTGAAATCGCATTTTAAATGCGCCTTTTATGGGGCCAAGACTTTAAATCGAGATATCGGTCTACATGGCAGCTATATCCACATCTGGACCGATCTAGTCCAAATTGAAGAGGGATGTCGAAGGGCCCAACACAACTCACTATCCCCAATTTCGGCGAAATCGGACAATAAATGTGGCTTTTATGGGCCTAAGACCCTAAATCGGAGGATCGGTCTATATGGCACCTATAACCAAATCTGGACCGATCTGAGCCAAATTGACAAGGGATGGCAAAGGGCGTAAGACAACTCACTGTTCCAAATTTCAGCAAAATCGGATAATAAATGTGGCTTTTATAGGCCTAAGACTCTAAATTGGAGGATCGGTCTATACAGCAGCTATATCCAAATCTGGATCTGGATCAACTTGAAGAAGGATGTCGACTGGCCTAGCACAACTCACTGTCCCAAATTTCTTCAAAATCGGATAATAAATGTGGTTTTATGGGCCTAAGACCCTAAATCGGCGGATCGGTCTAATTGGCAGCTATATTCTAGTCTGAACCGATTTGGACCAAATTATAAAGGGATGTCGAAGGGCCTAACACAACTCACTATCCCCAATTTCGGAGAAATCGGATAATAAATGCGCCTTTTATGGGCCTAAACCCTAAATCGGAGGATCGGTCTATATGACAGCTATATCCAAATCTGAACCGATGTGGGCCAAATTGACGAAGGACGTCGAAGGGCCTAACACAACTCACTGTCCCAAATTTCATCAAAATCGGATAATAAATGTGGCTTTTATGGGCCTAAGACCCTATATCGGCGGATCGGTCTATAGGGGGTCTATATCAAGTTATAGTTCGATATAGCCCATCTTCAAACCTAACCTGCTTATGGTCAAAAAAAGAATCTGTGCAAAGTTTCAGCTCAATATCTCTATTTTTAAAGACTGTAGAGTGATTTCAACCGAAAGACGGACAGACGTACATGTCTAGATCGTCTTAGAATTTTACGCTGATCAAGAACATATATACTTTATAGGGTCGGAAATTAATATTTCGATGTGTTGCAAACGGAATGACAAAAAGAACATACCCCCATCCTTCGGTGGTGGGTATAAAAAAGAATTGAAATTGAATAGTTTTATCGTTAAATGCGATTGTAGAAGTATCAATATTGGGCAAATTGTCTTTCATAAAAAGTTTGCATTCCTTCAAACTTCCGGTTGAACTTCATTAGCCTATAGAAGGCAGCCGTGTCTGGCTATAGTAAATGATATGCGACTAGAAATATATCTACAGTGATGAGCATCTAAGCTTCATCCCAGCATAACTTAAGAAGTCTCTACTTCTTACCGATTTTTGAGGTTATTTTAATTTTCGTACCAAAAGGAGAATCCCAATCCCTTTCTTGCCATTTATCCAATAAATAGAGCACCTCTGTTTATCACCTGCTTACACCCATCTCTTTCCCTCATTTAGAGATATGTGGGGATACATTTGCACATTTTATTTTATGTTTGGACATGAGTCGCTTATCATTGCTGGCCCAGAACCTGCAAAAATATTTACTACCTAATTCTGGTGAGTTTTCTTCTCTTAATATATTTTTTATATTTACGAGTATGTTGCTATGAAAAAGTATTTTCATTTCATATTATCACAATTGCAAGAGCATATATAAAAATATTTTTAGTATATTGCAGTGAAAACCAACAAATATGAGATACGTGTTAAGTACATTGTAATATGGTCAACCCATACTATACCCTCCACCATATGATGGGGTACACTTATTTTGTCATTCCGTTTGTAACACATCGAAATATTGATCTGAGACTCACCAAAGCATATAAATTCTTTATCGTCTTGATATTCTTTATCGATTTAGCCTTTGATCTTTGACCTTGATTTCCTTAGCCTCTAGAGGGCGCAATTCTCATCTGAAATCTTGTACGAGATTTTTTGTTATGACTTCCAACAACTATGCCAAGTCGGGTCGAAATCGGTTCATAACCTGATATAGCTCCTAACTAGGCTAATAATTGTATCAAATGACTTTAAATCAATAACAATACAAATAAGAATTTCGAAAAATTTTAAGTTAACGACATCTGTCAGAGCAAATAACACAATTGATATTTTAAGGCACAGAAAAGTCTACATACTCCAATTTTGAATACCTCAATGAGCAACTGTGAGTTAGAAAAACCTTGAAAAATATAATTGGGGGATTTTACTATACGGTTACAAAGGGTGATTTTTTTGAGGTTAGGATTTTCATGCATTAGTATTTGACAGATCACGTGGGATTTCAGACATGGTGTCAAAGAGAAAGATGCTCAGTATGCTTTGACATTTCATCATGAATAGACTTACTAACGAGCAACGCTTGCAAATCATTGAATTTTATTACCAAAATCAGTGTTCGGTTCGAAATGTGTTCATTCACCGTAACGTTGCGTCCAACAGCATCTTTGAAAAAATACGGTCCAATGATTCCACCAGCGTACAAACCACACCAAACAGTGCATTTTTCGGGATGCATGGGCAGTTCTTGAACGGCTTCTGGTTGCTCTTCACTCCAAATGCGGCAATTTTGCTTATTTACGTAGCCATTCAACCAGAAATGAGCCTCATCGCTGAACAAAATTTGTCAAAATTTGAACACATTTCGAACCGAACACTGATTTTGGTAATAAAATTCAATGATTTGCAAGCGTTGCTCGTTAGTAAGTCTATTCATGATGAAATGTCAAAGCATACTGAGCATCTTTCTCTTTGACACCATGTCTGAAATCCCACGTGATCTGTCAAATACTAATGCATGAAAATCCTAACCTCAAAAAAATCACCCTTTACCACTATATGTTGATATAACCCCCATGGAGACCGATCCGCCGATCCGATTTAGGGTCTTTGGCCAATCAAACCCACATTTATTATTCGATTTTGCTGAAATTTGGGACAGAGAGTTGTGTAAGGCCCTTTGACATCTTTCTTCAATTTGGCCCAGATCGGTCCAGATTTGGATATAGCTGCCATATAGACCGATCCGCCGATTTAGGCCGATGAGAATGATGACCTAGAGATGACGATTCCATGCGAACGCCGAGAGGATGCCATGAATAACACATTAGCAGAGAGGTGCGGAAAGTCATAATTGACTTTGATCAGTACAACGAAAGCAACCTAGTTTTGATTGAGAATGCAATGCGGAGGACTGGCGAATCTAGGAAATTTGATGCAAAGTAAAGAGGCCTATACATCGTCAAGAAAGATTTGCGATTCGACAGATACGTCATGAAGACATTGAGGGAGCATCATGAAAATAACATAAATTCAGCACTGTGGCAAGCAGTGACAAAATGAACCCAAGGTATGCCTTGATTCCAGAGTTTGGCAAAGTGTACCAAGAAGGTGGTCATCAAAAGGACCATTCCAAAGAGGTCTGGTAACTCGAGGACGTGTTATCGTCAGGTTGGTTGAGTTGTCATCACACTACAGTCATTAACAATAGAGATATTGAGCTGAAACTTTGCACAGATTCTTTTTTTTGTCCATAAGCAGGTTAAGTTCGAAGATGGGCTATATCGGACTATATCTTGATATAGCCCCCATATAGACCGATCCGCCGATTTAGGGTCTTAGGCCCATAAAAGTCACATTTATTATCCGATTTTGCCAAAATTTGGAAAAGTGACTTGTGTTTAGCCCTTAGACATTCTTCTTCAATTTGGCCTAGATCGGTCCAGATTTGGATATAACTGCCATATAGACCGATCTCTCGATTTAAGGTTTAGAGCTCATAAAAGGTGCATTTATTGCCTGATTTTGCCAAAATGTAGTACAGTGAGTTGCGTTAGACCTTTTGAAATTCTTCTTCAATTTGGCCTAGATCGGTCCAGATTTGGATATAGCTGCCATATAAACCGATCTCTCGAATTAAGGTTTTGGGGCCATAAAAGGCGCAGTAATTGTCCGATGTCGCCGAAATTTGGGACAGTGAGTTGCGTTAGACCTTTTGACATTCTTCTTCAATTTGGCCTAGATCGGTCCAGATTTGGATATAGCTGCCATATAGACCGATCTCTCGAATTAAGGTTTTTGTCGCCGAAATTTCGAACAGTGAGTTGTGTTAGAACTTTTGACATTCTCTTTCAATTTGGCCTAGATCGGTCCAGATATGGATATAGCTGCCATATAGACCGGCCTCTCGATTTAAGGTTTTGGGGCCATAAAAGGCACATTTGTAATCCGATTTCGCCGAAATTTAAGACAGTAAGTTCTGTTGGACCCTTCGACATCCTACTTCAATTTAGTCTAGATCGGTCCAGATATGGATATAGCTGCCATATAGACCGAACTTTCGATTTAAGTTTTTTGGGCCATAAAAGGCGCAGTTATTGTCCGATGTTGCCGAAATTTGGGACAGTGAGTTGAGTTAAGCCCCTCAACATACTTCTGCAATATGGCACAGATCGGTCCAGATTTGCATATAGCTGCCATATAGACCGAACTTTCGATTTAAGTTTTTTGGGCCATAAAAGGCGCATTTGTAATCCGATTTCGCCGAAATTTTGGACAGTAAGTTCTGTGAGACCCTTCGACATCCTACTTCAATTTGACTCAGGTCAGTCAGGATTTGGATTTAGCTGCCATATAGACCGAACTCTTGATTACAGGTTTTGGGACCATAAAAGGGGCACTTATTGTCCGATGTCGCCGAAATTTGGGACAGTGAGTTAAGTTAAGCCCCTCAACATACTTCTGCAATATGGCACAGATCGGTCCAGATTTGCATATAGCTGCCATATAGACCGATCTCTTGATTAAAGGTTTTGGGCCCATAAAAGCCGCAGTTATTATCCGATGTCGCCGAAATGTAGGAGTGTAAGTTCTGTTAGACCATTCGACATCCTTCTGCAATTTGGGTCAGATCGGTAAAGAGTTGCATATAGCTGCCATATAGACCGATCTCTTGATTAAAGGTTTTGGGCCATAAAAGACGCATTTATTGTCCGATGTCGCCGAAATTTAAGACAGTGATTTCTATTAGACCCTTCGACATCATTCTTCAATTTAGCCTAGATCGGTCCAGATTTGAATATAGCTGCCATGTAGACCGATCTCTCGATTTAAGGTCTTAGGCCCATAAAAGGCCTATTTATTGTCCGATGTCGCCGAAATTTGGGACAGTGAGGTGTGTTAGGCTCTTTGACATTCCTCTTTAATATGGCCCAAATTGGTTCAGATTTGGATATAGCTGCTATGTGGGCATAAATTATGCATTTTTAAGCGGATTATGACGAAAGGTGGTTTTATCTCTATGCCCGAGGTGGTGGGTATCCAAAGTTCGGCTCGGTCGAACATTACGCCTTTTTATTTATTTCTGATTTAATTTCATAAAACCTCCTTATAATGTGTGCAGTTAGATACAAGAAAAAACAGATAATGGTTTTCACTTATTCAATCTACGGATTTAAATCTACGTTATAAAAGATGATTTTAGTTAACTCTTTTTTTTCTCTCTCCATTCAGCTTCAAATAATCCACATGCAAATTTTTTTTTTTTTTAACTTTTGTTCTGGTAAATTTTATGAATTTAGCATAACTAGCATAACACCATGCTAATAGGTTACCCATACGCCATTATTGTTTTCAATATTTATAATATTCAAAGGATGGATCAGAAAATAATGCATTATGCATTAAGCACTTCCTATAGCATAGTGTATTAATACTCGACCCAATTTCCAAGATTTTTTTCTTTTTTCCCCAAAATCATCCATTTTATTAAATCCATACCATATATTTTTAAATGTATAACCTATTAAAAGTTAATCTTCTTAGGACTTTAACTGGAAATTCGAACATAATCATCTCTATGCTCTGTGGTGTATGGTAAACAGTTTGCTAACGTGTTTTCATGCATGTAAATAAATACCATTAAAACTCTCATAAATATTCGATTATTTGCTGTTGATGGATTTTTATGTGCTGCTCAAAGTTGCAATGCTGCTGCTGCTACTGCTTCTGACACACATCAGAAGCAGCAGCAGCACCCATAGTGGGGAAAATAAAGGAGATATATGGGCAATCTTATGAAATGGCAGGTACACCCGTTCAAAGCCTAATCAAATAAATAAAGGGGAATATTGGGGAAAGAGTGAAAAGGAAAAAGCTAGGCATTTTTGTGTTGGTTAATATCATAGATATTTTGATTAAATATTTTTTTTTTTTTAAATTTAACATTAATAACTTTGGTAATCGTAATTTTCTCTAGAGGGCGTAATTCTCGTCCGATTTGACTGAAATTTTGCACATAGTGTTTTGGTATCACTTTCAACAACTGTGTTAAGTTTGATACAAATCTGGTATGGCTGTCATATAAACCGATCTTGGATCTTGACTTCTTGAGCCAATAGAGAGCGCAATTCTCATCAGATTTGGCTGAAATTTTGCATGAGGTGTTTTGTTATGACTTCCCATAACTGGGCTAGGTGTGGCGCAAATCGGTACATAACCTGATATAGCTGCTATATAAACCGATCTGGGATCTTGACTTGTTGAGCCTCTAGAGGGCGCAATTCTTATCCGATTTGGCAGAAATTGTGTACAACGGCTTCTCTCATGTTCATCTATAAGCAGGTTAAATTCGCGGATGGGCTATATCGGACTATATCCTGATATAGGCCCAACATAGACCGATACGTGGATTAACGGTTTTAGGCCCATAAAAGCCACATTTATTATACGATTTTGTTGAAATTTGAGAGAGTGAGTTGTGTTAAGCCCATCGACAACCTTTTTTAATTTGACTCACATCGGTCCACATTTGGGGTAGGGTTTAGGGTTTTAGCGCCCATTAAAGGCGCACCTCTTGTCAGTTATTGCCAAAATTTGGAACAGTGATTTGCAATAGGCCCTTCGAGATCCTACTTCAATTTGGCACAGATCGCTTCAGATTTAGATATACACCGTATAGACCGATTTCTCGATGTAAGGGTTTGGTACCATAAAAGGCGCATTTATTGCCCGATTTCATCGAAATTTGGGTCAGTGAGCTGCGTTAGACTCTTCGACATCTTTTTGTAATTCGGCATAGATAGGTTCAGATTTGGATATAGCCTCCATAAAGACCGATGCGCCGATTTCAGGTCTTAGATCCATAAAAGCCACATTTATTACGCGATATTGTTGAAATTTGAGACAGTGAGTTGTATTGGGCCCATCGACATTCTTCTTCAATTGGGCTCGGATCGGTCCAGATTTGGATAAAGCTGTCATATAAACCGATTTCTCGATTAAAGGCCTTGGGCCCATAAAAGGCGCTCTAATTTTCCGATTTCGCCGAAATTTGGGACAGTGAGTTGTGCTAAGCCCTTCGACATCTTTTTGAAATTCGACCTAGATAAGTACAGATTTGGATATAGCTGCCATATAGACCGATTTCTCGATTTAAGAATTTGGGCCCATAAAAGGCGCATCTATTGTCCGATTTTGCTAAAATTTGAGACAGTGAGTTGCATTGGGCCCATCAATAACCTTTTTCAATTTGACTCAGATCGGTCCAGATTTGGATGAAGCTGTCATATAAACCGATCTCTCGATTAAAGGCCATGGGCTCACAAAAGTCGCATTTATTGTCGGATTTTGCCAAAATTTGGAACAGTGATGTGCGTTAGGTCTTTAGAGATCCTACTTCAATTTGGCACAGATCGGTTCAGATTTGGATATAGCTGTCATATTGACCGATCTCTCGATTAAAGGTTTAGGGCCCATGAAACGCGCATTTATAATCTGATTTCGCCGAAATTGGGGACAGTGAGTTGTACTAGTCTCTTCGATATCATTCTTCAATTTGGCCCATATCGGTCCAGATATGAATATAGCTACCATATAGACCGATCTCTTGATTGACGATTTTGGGCCCATAAAAGGCGCATTTATTTTCCGATGTCGCCAAAATTTGGGACAGTAAGCTGAGAGAGGCTCTTCGACATCCTTATTTAATTTGGCCCAGATCGGTCCAGATTTCAATATAGCTGCCATATAGACCGATCTCTCTATTTAAGGTTTTGGGCCCATTAAAGTCGCATTTATTGTCGGATTTTACCAAAATTTGGAGCAGTGATTTGAGTTGAGCGCTTCGAGATCCTACTTCAATTTTGCCCAGATCGGTTTGAGATTTGGACATAGCTGTCATATTGACCAATCTCTCGATTTAAGGTTTTGGGCCCCTAAAAGGCGCATTTATAATCTGATTTCGCCGAAATTTGCGACAGTGAGTTGCGTTAGGCTCTTCGACATCTTTATTCCAATTCGGCCTAGATCAGTCCAGATTTGGATATAGCCCCCATAAAGATCGATCTGCCGATCAATCTGACCTTCTGACCCAAATATGGTGGAGATCAGACGAAATTTAGATATAGCTGCCATATAGACCGATCTGCCAGTTAAGGATCTGAAGCCAATAAAAGCTTTATTTATAACCCGATTTTGTTGAAACTCGGAATAGTGAGTTGTTTTAAGCCTCCCGACATTCGGCCAAAATATAATCCAGAAAAGGCTATATAGATATAGCTGCCCTATAGACCGATCTTTCAATTTCGAGTCTTAATCCCAGATTTATTTACTTGTTTACGATTGGAGCATATTCAATATATATTGCAATAAAATATGGCCCGGCTTTTGGCTCTCCTTATTTGTTCCTTCATTAGTGTAGTGCAGTGATGGTAGAAAACATCCCCTTTTTCCATCAAATTCTTATTCAAACCCCTTTGAATTATTCAACTTCATTAAGCATCCATTCAAGGCGAACAACAAAAAGACATTCTTTGAGTATAGAATCCAATTAAGATAGTCCGCTGAGAAAATTAAACTATAAAATATTCACATTAATTGAACAAGAAACTCGTTAAGCTGTGGTCATATTGCATACTTGCTTCAGCCAAAGCAAAGGAAGGAACTTTTGGGAGCAGTCAAAAGAATTAATTTCAGCCATTGACATCAATTAGGTTGCCAATGCCATAGTAGCAGCAGCAATTCCAACGAAAACTCCCACTGCAAGTGTCTAACACTCTCCCCCATGCCTCGCTCCCTCCCTCCCTCACTTACCTCTTTTAAGGAAAATGTCATTACTGCTCACCAGACTTCTACATTACATTATAATAAAATCAGCATATGATGTTTACCATATTCGCTTCCCAACTTATGCCAGTGCCGTGACTTTTATCTTTGCAGCCGCTTCCGTAGCTGTGTCGTCCTGGACCCTGGTGGCCATATCTTGTGAACGTTATTACGCCATTTGCCATCCACTGAGATCGAGAAGATGGCAGACACGCAGTCATGCTTATAAAATCATTGCCAGTATTTGGTGTGGCAGTATGCTGTGCATGACTCCCATTGCACTTTTCAGCCAATTGATGCCAACGAGTCGGCAAGGTAAGTTTATCATGGGTGATGGTGTACTTGATGTACGATGTATGTTTAATGAGAATATTTTCAATAACTTTTATACAGTTATCGAGACCATTAACTTAAAGGGCGTTGATGGTGCTCGATTATATTTTAAATCAGACTACTTGCGAAGGGTAAGGTATGGAAAGTCACACTTATGGTTGAGAATTTTGTAAAAATTTGAGGTGAATATTCATTCAGAGTGCCTGAACGAAGGCATGTCCAGAACTGCTAATGCCGCATAAGGCCAACCAAGCATTGAGGCACATGAACTGAACGTACTCAGTAAGGAAAGCAGAGAGCTTTAAATAAAGCGATGAGTGATAACACAAAAGAGGGTTGGGACTAGTATAATGAAGCACTGGGCAGATTCAAGAATGAGACGAGAAAATCAAAAAGGAATTTTTGACCAAATTTTTGTCGAATATTGAAAGGCATTAGTGAGGCATCAAGCTCGCGCAAAATGATCACTAAAAATTCCAGTACGACACGGTAGTGGGAGTCTTACGGCGAGACCTACCACAAGCCGTTGAAACTAGCAATTGAGATGTATTTTCTAGGCAACCAGGAGGAGGTCACCAATCAAAACCATAAAAACTGTCTCAGCGGTAGTCCTTATTCGCGACATTGCCAACAAGTAGTGGATAATGTGGGCGATTTGTACTTTCCAGCTTTTCCAATCGAATACACGAAATTATCCCACACAAATAAAAGTAATTTTGAAAAACAACAACTTTTGTCAAAAAAACGACGACGAAATTTGTTAATTTTCCTGGAACATTTTTTTTGAATTTCAGCGACTGAATGTTCGTATTTGTTGTTGAAAGGCACTCTTTGCAATCCAATATATAACAACAACAACAATAAATAAACAAGCAACACAAAAACCATTTGACCAACGCCACCATATTTTCTTTGCTACAAAGCATCGTTGAGGTGGTGTTTTGTATTTTTTTTTAGTTCGGTTCGCGCTGCTTTCTCTCGTTCGTTTATTGCTATGATCTCGGGGGTTTTCTCTGTCACCTTTCCTCAACTTTTTTATGCCCTCCACCGAAGGATAAGGGTATATTCATTTTGTCATTCCGTTTGCAACACATCGAAATATCCATTTCCGACCCTATAAAGTATATAAATTCTTGATCAGAGTAAAAATCTGTGGAAGTCACGATAGCGGTCGAACGCGAAGGAGTAAAGCTAGCCGCTTAAAATTTTGCACAAATACTTCTTATTAGTGTAGGTCGGGTGGTATTGTAAATGGGCCATATCGGTATATGTTTTGATATAGCGGCCATATAAACCGATCTTGGGTCTTGATTTCTTGTGCCTCTAGAGGACGCAATTCTTATTCGATTGGAATGAAATTTTGCACGGCGTGTTTTGTTATGATATCCAACAACTTTGCCAAGTATGGTTCAAATCGGTCAATAACCTGATATAGTTGTCATATAAACCGATCTTGGGTCTTGACTTCTTGAGCCTATAGAGGGCGCAATTCTTATCCGATTTGAATGAGTTTTGGCATGTAGTATTTCGTTGTGATATCCAACAACTGTGCTAAGTATGGTTCAAATCGGTTCATAACCTGATATAGCTGGCATGTAAACCGATCTGGAATCTTGACTTCTTGAGCCTCTAGAGGTCACAATTATTATCCGATTTGCCTGAAATTTTGTATGACGGATTCTCTCATGACCATCGACATACGAGTTAATTATGGTCTGAATCGGTCTATAGCCCGATACAGCCCCCATATAAATCGATCTCTCTATTTTACTTCTTGACCCCCAAAGGGCGACATTCTTATTCGAATTGGCTGATACAGCCCGATACAGCCCCCATATAAATCGATCTCTCTATTTTACTTCTTGACCCCCAAAGGGCGACATTCTTATTCGAATTGGCTGACATTTTACACAGGTCTCCAACATACAATTTAATTGTGGTCCAAACCGGACCATATCTTGATATCGCTCTTATAGCAGAGCAAATCTTTTCTTTTATCCTTTTTTTGCCTAAGAAGAGATGCCGGGAAAAGGACTCGACAAATGCGATCCATGGTGGAGGGTTTATAAGATTCGGCCCGGCCGAACTTAGCACGCTTTTACTTGTTGTGGATTGCAAATGGGCCATATCGGTTCGTATTTAAATATAGCTCCCATATAAAGCGATCCTTTGATTTGAATTCTTGAGCTTTTACAAGCTGCTGTTTTTAACCGATTGGGCTGAATTTCGACTTCCAACAATCATGCCAAGTATGGTCTGAATAGGTCAATAACCTGATATAGCTTCCATATAAACCGATCTCCCAATTTGAGATCTTGAGCCTCTACAAGCCGCAGCTGTTATCCGATTGAGCTGACATTTTGCACGAAGGGTTCTATTATGACTTCCAACAATCGCGAGAAATATGGTCCAAATCGGTGAAATCGGTCCAAATCGTTATATTACCTGATATAGCTCCTACATAAACCGATCTCCCTTTTTATACCCTCCACCATAGGATGGGTTTTGACATCTTGATCCTCTTGGGTTTTGACTTCTTGATCCTCTAGAGGGCGCAATTCTCTTCCGATTTGACTGAAATGTTGCATGAGGTGTTTTGGTATCACTTCCGACAACTGCGCAATGTATGGTTCTAATCGGTCCATGTTTTGATATAGCTGCCATTTACACCGATCTTGGGTCTTGACTTCTTGACCCGGTAGAGGGCGCAATTCTCATCCGATTAGACTGAAATTTTGCATGAGGTGTTTTGTTATGACTTCCAATAACTGTGCTTAGTATGGCGTAAATCAGTACATAACCTGATATAGCTGCCATATATACCGATCTGGGATTTTGACTTCTTGAGCCTCTAAAGGGCGCAATTCTCATCCGATTTGGCAGAAATTTTGTGCAACGGCTTCTCTCATGACCTTCAATATACGTGTCTAATATGATCTGAATCGATCAATAGCTTAATATAGCTCCCATATAAACCTATCTCCCGATTTTACTTCTTGAGCCCCTAAAAGGCCCAATTCTTATTCGATTTGGCTGAAATTTTGCACATAGACTTTTGCTGTGGTCTCCACAACTCAATTAGCAAAGCAATTCTTTGCTTTTAACCCTTGTTTATCTTAAAAGAGATACCGGTAGCGAACTCGACAAATGCGATTCATGGTGGAGGGTATATAAGATTCGACCCGGCCGAACTTAGCTCGCTTTTACTTGTTTTTTAGGTAGTTAGACGACCAGAAATTACAAGATAACCATTTCCCACAAGAAATATTCGGCACCTTGACATTTCAATTTCCATTAATGAAGTTTTATATTCCATCACATTTCAGGCTATCACAAATGTCGTGAAAACTGGCCATCCTATGCCCTACCCTACGAACGGCCCTATAACATTTTTCTCGATTTGGTATTGCTGGTCTTGCCCCTGGCCATATTGTCGGTGGCATACATTCTGATAACGCGTACCCTGTACGTGGGTATGCGCATCGAGAAGGCAATGATATTTGGTGGGGGCAGTTGTAATGGAAAATTAAATTCCGACGAAATGTATACAACTTTACAGCGAAAGAATGGCACATCCATCTATGGCGTGGGCAGCATGACCAAAGGTGTTTTTGTATCAACAACGGCGCCTTCAACACCAACTTCATCCATGACTACATTAGCCTCGACGTCCTCATCCGTGTCACGATTTAAATCGCAATTGTCACTGAGGCGTCATGGCCATGTGGTGCAAACAAATATTAACACCAAAAACAATGGTGCGGCAGTGGGACTGAGTGGATCAGGTGGTGCTGGAGGCACTGTCGGTGTTGCAGCCGCCTCGAGTGGTGTGGGTGGCATGCGAAGCCATCTAATGCATAGTAGAGCAGCAGGAGTAGCCGTAGGGGGAGGCAATATGGATGAAACTATACAAGAAGTAGATGTCTATCAACAGAAATCCTACAACCAACCATCACCCTACAATGGGGCACACCACCAACGGATGTTGCAACAGCAGTCATCCATACACCAGAAACAGCAGCTGCAGCTGCAACAACAGCCACAGAACCATTGTCACAATTATCACCAACAGATTATGCATCATGCCGAATATGGCCACGAGCAACATCCTCCCACACTGACGCACCATGTGTCGGATAAACTTTTTTGCGGTAAGTTTACATTTTATTTCACCAATTTTTGTTTGCCAAACTTTGAGAATTTATTTCAAAAAATTTCCCTGAGAAAACCTCAACATGTGGTCCAATTGTGTTTGACAAACAAATGTTTTTTTTTTATTTCCATTTTGGTATACAACTTGCGTGGGCAAGTTGGTCAATACACATTTGCCAGTTTAGTCACGTTTCACACGACCACACTCATTGATATCCCCTTTGGTCGAGGACTAATCAACAAAGGTTTCGCCATATTTTTGGTGGTTGGTTTACCTAAATTTGGCATTTGATATTTCTTTGGGGATTTCGCTGACCTTGAATTGGCCACCATTCATTTGTAACGAAATTTGGTATTCATGAAAAATTTCTGATTGAATTATCGGGAATTAATAAAGGAAAGGACCTTCTGGAGGCATGGTGACATTAACAAATATTCGAATAACGAATTCCCACAAAAAAAACACAGTTTCTTATTTGGCCAGGGAAAATAAATTGGTATTTAAAAAAAACAGGATTATTTATAGCCTAATATTTATTAAGAGTTCTTTGAATGTAAATGAAATGTAAAGGGCATTCAAAAAAGGCACACAAACTATTAACTAAGCGTTTCTAAGACGCATTGAATATAAAAGTATTCAATAAGAAAGGTAAGGACTGCGGCACGTGTTCTTAAAGAACCAAAAAAAAGAGCAACTCCTTATCATTACCAACCTTTGGTTTAAAAAAAAATTTTCTTTGTAACCCAAGAAAAATTGATTTTTATGTTAATTCTTGTTGGCGTAGGAGATGATGGAAACCATGTAACGTTTAACAATGGCTTTAACGTGACAGAGTTCAGGCCAATCTTTTCTTCTCCTTCCCCAGTTTATGGAGAGAAATACCTTAGATCAGAAAATGGTTAAATATGGCAGATATATCGTGATATGGTCCCGTCAAGAACATATTCGACACGAATGTCGAGATTTTTGAAACACCTCACTGTGCCAAATTTCTGCGAAATCGGGCAATAAATGTGGCGTCCATGGGCAGTATATCTTGAATCGAGAGAGAGATATATATATGGGGACTATATCAACGAGTTACCACCGAAGCACATACGTTAGCATGTCCGCCTATGACGCTGAACTCCTGGGATCGAATCCTGGCGAGACCATCAGTAACAAGTAAAAGTTCGGCCGGGCCGAATTTTATATACCCTTCACAATGGATCGCATTTGTCGAATTCTTTTCCCGCCATCTCTTCTTCGGCAAAAAAAGGATAAAAGAAAAGATTTGCTCTGCTATTAGAGCGATATCAAGATATGGTCCGATTCGGACCACAATTAAATTATATGTTTGAGACCAGTGTAAAATGTCAGCCAATTCGAATAAGAATTGCGCCCACTGGGCGCTCAAGAAGTAAAATGGAGAGATCGATTTATATGGGAGCTGTATCAGGCTATAGACCGATTCAGACCACAATAAATACGTATGTTGATGGTCATGAGAGGATCCGTCATACAAAATTTCAGGCAAATCGGATAATAATTGCGACCTCTAGAGGCTCAAGAAGTTCAGATCCCAGATCGGTTTATATGGCAGCTATATCAGGTTATTGACCGATTTGAACCTTATTTGG
Organism: Stomoxys calcitrans; assembly: GCF_963082655.1. NCBI lineage: Eukaryota > Metazoa > Arthropoda > Insecta > Diptera > Muscidae > Stomoxys > Stomoxys calcitrans. The sequence continues at coordinate 159,830,176 of NC_081555.1, read as the reverse complement.
CACAGTTGTTGAAAGTCATAATAAAATACGTCGTGCACAATTTCAGCCAAATCGGATAGGAATTGCGCCCTCAGGAAGCTCAAGAAGTCAAGACCTAAGATCGGCTGCCATATAGGCAGCTATATCAGGTTGTTTACCGATTTGAACCATACTTCGCACAGTTGATGGAAGTTATAGCAAAACACATTGTGCAAAATTTCATTCCAATCGGAAAAGAATTGCGGCCTCTAAAGGCTAAAGAAGTCAAAACCCAAGATCGGTTTATATGGCAGCTATATCAGGTTATGAACCGATTTGAACCATACTTCGCACAGATGATGGAAGTGATATCAAAACACTACGTGCAAAACTTCAGTCAAATTGGATGAGAATTGCGCCTTCTAGAGGCTCATGAAGTCAAGATCCCAGATCGGTTTATATGGCAGCTATATCAGGTTATGGACCGATTTAAACCATACTTCGCTCAGTTGATGGATATCATAACAAAACACGTAGTGCAAAATTTCATTCCAATCGGATAAGAATTGCACACTCTAGAGGCTCAAGAAGTCAAGACCCAAGATCGCTTTATATGGCAGCTATATCAAAACACGGACCGATATGGCCCATTTACAATCCCAACCGACCTACACTAATAAAAAGTGTTTGTGCAAAAGCTAGCCGATTGCTAGCTTCACTTTTACAAAAGATATCATGCTTTCGACAGACAGACGGACGGACAGATGGACGGACATGGCTAGATCGACTTTATGGGGTCTCAGACGTATATTTCGGGTAGTTACAAACAGAATGACGAAATTAGTATACCCCCATCCTATGGTTGTGGGTATAAAAATTTTTAGCGCTGGTTATCCCCCCCTAATGCTGGCGAGATTTGTGAGGTACTGTACCAGGTGGTATGGCAGCTATTTTTAAATTTCCCTACAAAAAGGTGACGCACTGCGGCCCACCGTTCGGACTCGGCTATTAAAAGGAGATCCTCTGTCAATGAGCTTAAACTTGAATCGGACAGCAGTCAATGATATGTGAGATGTTTTGCCCCTGTTCCTTAATGGAAGGTTCATGGGCAAAATTTGCAATATCAACTCATAGTCCGATTTGAACCATATTCGAGACGAATGTCGAAGGTTATAAGACAACGCACTGAACCAAGTTTCAGCAAAATGGGGTAATTTATGTGGCTTTTTTGAACAAAAGACCTTAAATCGAGAGATCGGTCAATATTGGGGGCTATAGCAAGATACTGTCCCATCTGGACTATATTCGACAAAGATTTTGAGGGTTCCAATACAACTCACTTTGCAAAATTTTAGCAAAATCAGGCAATACATACGACTTCTATGGGAGATAAATCTTAAATGCAGAAATCGGTCAATATGTCTGGACTATATTCGCCACCCATGTCGAAGATTTCAAGACATTTCACTTTCAAAAATTTCAGTGTAATAAGGCAAAATATGGGGCTTCTAATGGTCTTAGATCTTAAATCAGGAGATCGGTTTATATTGCTGATATATCGGTATATTGCCTTACCATACCATATAAATAAAATTTTTGGGTCAAATAACCTGGGGGCAGGCCCCATCCTAAAACCCAACCAAACGGACATGTTTAACGATTGGGACAATATGGGTATCAAATGAAAGGTATTTAAGAGTAGAGTACGCATTTGGTATACAAATTTCCCCAAAGTGATCAGGGGGTCCCTCGCCCCCCAAAAAACACCTCAACAAGACTTTTCACCGCTTTGGGCAATATGGGTATCAAACGATAAGTATTTAAAAGTAGAGTACAAATTTGACATTAAAATGTATTTTTTGGCTCCTGAAGGACCTCCCCACCCCCCAAAGGTCCTCCACAGGGACATGTTCACCAGTTGTGAGAATATGGGTATCGAACGAAAGGTATATAAGAGTACAGTATGAACTTTGTATACAAATTTCGCCCAAAATGTTCGAGGGGATCCCTCACCCCCCAAAAACCCCCCAATGGGACCCTTTCACCGCTTTGGGCAATATGGGCATCAAATGAAAGGTATTTAAAAATATCAAAATTTTTCCTTGGTATCTGACGCGCCTCCCCAACCCCCTGCAGGGCTTATTTGCCAATTGGGACAGTATGGAACCAAATGAAAGATGTTAAGTACTCATCTGTTATATGAATTTAGTGAAGAAGGGGTCTACGGGGCCTCCCCAATCAATAACCCCTTAATCGGGCATGAATGTCCAACGTCATAAAATGAGTAACAAATGAATGGTCTTTGGGAGTTGACTACGAATCTGGTATACATATTTGGGATTGAGAGATAGAGAGAGGACTGGCCCACCCACCAAATAAAGAAAGGTCTATGTCAGAAGAGTTCGAATCTAATGTTGATATAAGGATTCGAGTCTTTGGATTACGTCTAGCCGTCCTGCCGTTCAGCTTTGGAGAGAACGACCATCTCCTTCCAATAAAAACCACACCAAACTGTCATGAAGGACGGCCGAGAATATATAGTACTCAAATCAAAGGATGTGTCAGAGTGCTATCCCCCTCTTCCTATCCTACCCAAAAAAAGAATATTAATAGAATATTATTACCTCCGCAAATGAGTTAATGTCAGAGACTTGCGAACCTGCACCTGAAGTTTTGGAAGTCTAAACAGAGAAAGTGCATTAGATGCCGTGGCTAATGTTCTAGAATATTTTAAGCTGCCAAAACATTTCTGAAAAGACTAACAATGAACTTATCAAGATTGCGCAACTATTTGACTTTTATGTATAAGAAGAAATTTAAATTTAAAAAAAATCCTTAAATAACCGAAAAGAAAAATCATCACTTGAATAGCCACTTAATCTGTTAATACAAAGGTTTTCTTGTAGCATTAGATTGTGCCTTCTCTTCCATGACGCAGTAATTATGGCAAGTTCAGTCAAATGCTCCCTGAATGCTTTCAGACAATGGTTAACGCTTAAATTTTGTTGTACACACACAATAACTAAAGTAGCAAAACAATTTTCTATTCATTCTAAATTTGAATTCTTTTATTTCTAATTACAATAAAAGACAATGACCATGGCAAAGCATAACAAAAAAGGATTAGAATAAGTCAAGGTTAGAAAGAATATGCAAATGAATATCCCTTCATATCCAATGGAAGAAAACAACAACAGCAACGAGCATTTCAGTTTTGCTAAAGGGGCAGACAGATTATTAGGGTGTTCTGTTTGTTTCATAAAGTCAACATTGCAAATTTTCCCTCAAATATTTCATTAAAGAACAAAGGGTAAACTTCTCACATATCAATGAGTGCTGCCCAATTCAAGTTCAATGATAAGAAACCTTTTTTTATAGACGAGTCCAAACGGTGTGCCGCAGTGCAACACCTCTTTGGGAGAAGTTTTAACATAGCTGCCATACCATAATTAAAAATGGTATAGTATCTCACAAATGTCGACAGCATTAGGAGAGGAAAAAAGCCACAAGAAAATGTTCTCACCAGTATTCGAACCCTGGTGTACATGCTTATTTCTGTGCCAGGGTACCCATCATTAAGTTTATCTTTTTCATATAGAAGGTGACTTTTCAACTGCGACATTTTTAGGCTGGGTAGTATTGTAAACGCCTACCACCACTGCTATCGATCATGAGGTCCATAGGATGTGAAGGTATCCAAGGGATGTCAAAGGATACAAGGGACGTTAAAAGGTCCAAAGGTATCCTCTAAAACCTTACAAAATTTCTAACCACCCTAATACTTGTAAAAAATATTCAAGATTAATTAACATTTAATTTACTCTCAAAAGAACCTCTTTATGCTAAGATGGGCACCCCTTTGTTTTTTCAAAATGGTCATTCGTTAATCTAATTCATGTTAAGGACACCAAAGTCAAAAAGTTCAAGTCATGTTTGAAAATGGCAAAATAAATGATAACAAGTAAGAGTGTGCTGAGTTCGGCCGGGCCGAATCTTATATACCCTCCACCATGGATCGGATTTGTCGAGTTCTTTTCAAGGCATCTCTTCTTAGGCAAAAAAAAAGGATAAAAGAAAAGATTTGCTCTGCTATTAGAGCGATATCAAGATATGGTTCGGTTCGGACTACAATTGAACTATATGTTAGAGACCTGTGTAAAATTTTAGCCAATTCGAATAAGAATTGCGCCCTTTGGGGGCTCAAGAAGTAAAATAGAGAGACCGATTTATATGGGGGCTATGTCAGGCTATAAACTGATTCAGACCTTAATAAAAACGTATGTTGATGGTCATTAGAGGATCCGTCGTACAAATTTCAGGCAAATCGGACAATAGTTGCTACCAGAAGTCAAGATCCCAGATCGGATTATATGACAGCTATATCAGCTTATAAACCGATTTGAACCTTATTTGACACAGTTGTTGGATATCATAACAAAATACTTCAAGCAAAATCTCATTCCAATCGGATTAGAATTGCGCCCTCTAGAGGCTCAAGAAGTCGAGACCTAAGATCGGTTAATATGGCAGCTATATCAGGTCATACACCGATTTGAACCCTACTTGGCACAGTTGTTGGATGTCATTACAAAACACGTTGTGCAAAATCTAATTCTATTCGGATAAGAATTGCGCCCTCTAGAGGTTTAAGAAGTCAAGACCCAAGATCGATTTAAATGGCAGCTATATCAAAACTTGAACCAATATGGTCCACTTACAATCCCAACCGACCTACACTAATAAGAAGTATTTGTACAAAATTTCAAGCGACTAGATTTATTTCTTCGAAAGTTCTTACGGACGGACGGACATGGCTAGATCGACATAAAATGTCACGACGATCAAGAATATATTGTATATACTTTATGGGGTCTTAGACGCATATTTCGAGTAGTTACAAACAGAATGACGAAATAAGTACCCCCATCCTATGGTGGAGGGTATAAAAAGTTTAGTTGACACAAAACAAACAACTTACAATTAAACAAGTAAAAAGGCGTTAAGTTTGACCGGGCCGAACTTTGGATACCCACCACCTCGGGTAAATACGCAATCGAGTAGATATATTCAAATCTGGACCGATCTGGACCAAGTTGAAGGAGGATGTCGAAGAGTCAAACGCAAGTCACTGTCCCAAATTTCGGCAAAATCAAACAATAAATGCGCCTTTAATGGGCTTAAAAACTTTAATCGCGAGATCGGTCTATATGGCAGCTATATCCAAATCAGAACCGATCTTTACCAAGTTGAAGAAGGATGTCGAAGGGCCTAACACAACTCACTGTCCCAAATTTCAGCAAAATCGGATAATAAATGTGGCTTTTATAGGCCTAGGACCCTAAATCGGCGGATCGGCTTATATCGGGGCTATATGAAGATATATCATAAATTTCGGCTCAAAAGTATTAGGCAGTAGATTACAAATATAGCATAAAACATTAGGTCCAAGTAAAGGGAGGTCGCCCACCCTCAAATGCCCCCCAATGGGCATATTAGCCGACCATGCCTATATGGGACTCAAATGAAAGGTATTAGGGGGTAGATTACGAATATTACGTTAAACTTTGTGTTCAAGTCTAGGTGGCGCTTTTCCTTCTAAAGATACGTCAAATGGGTTATTTGACCCATTATAACAATATGGGACTCAAATGAAAGGTATTTGAGAGTAGAAAACGAATTTGATATCCAATTTTGGAGCCAAGTGTTTGGGGGTACGCCTTAAAGCACCCCTAAATTGAACTTCATTTCCGTTGGGAATAAAAAACCAATTTGATATCTATTTTCAGTGCAAAGTGCCGTTGGCCGCCTCAGCCCCAAAACACCCTCCAAACGGTTCATATTTACCGGCCATGGTACTATGGGTCTCAAATTAAAGGGATTTGGAAGTGCAGCACGAATTTGATATCCATATTTGAGTCGAAATGTCTGAGGTGCCATCCCTCCCCTAATGAGAACATTACCCTAAAGAAGAACAATACCACCAGGAACCGAGAAGGGGCAAACTCTCACACATCCGAACGGCGTCCCACAGTGCGACACCTCTTTGGGGAAACATTTTTAAATGACCATTCATGGCATTGTACCTCGCAAATGTCGCCAACATTAAGAGGGGATAAACACCGCTTTGTCCGATGTTCTCTCCAGGATTCGAAGGCGTTCAGCGTCTTAGGCTACAGTGGCACAAATACGATATACGCATTCAGGGGGAGTATCACCACCCTAAAAAGATATAAGAGAGTTAAAGAAGGTGCAGCGGAGCGGGCCCGGTGGTGGTATATTCAAAGCGTCTTCTTTCAGCTCAACAAGTGATATGTGGAAAATTTCATTATAATTGGATAACAAATGCGATCTCCACCTTGATTACAAACTACAGCACCATTATCCTTTTGACGAAGCCCGTCTAGGGTCTATCCAACTAGTAGTAGGTTATAGAGTTAAAGAGCGTTGTTCACATTCAGATGTGTGCTTTACTACCTACCCTAGTTGGATTGATATGTACCATAATTCATTTGATGGAGTCCCCTGTTGATGATTTTTTGCGAATCAGAAATCGGGATACTAGTAGCCAGCCAAATGCTTTTAAGCAACATCGCATATTAGCCTGAATTGTAAAAGATTTTTTGCTGTGCTATTCTTTGAATTCAAATGCAAATTTGCCCATGACCTTTCCATTAAGGAACAGGGGTAAGCTTCTCACATATCAGTGAGTGATGTTCGATTCGAGTTTAAACTCAATGATAATGGCCACAGAATGAATGGCATGTCACAGTGTGACATACCAAATGGCACAGAACCTCATAAATGTCACCAGCATTAGGGGGGAATAACCACCGCAGAAAATTTTTTCAGAGGATTTTGCCAGGATTCGAATCCATGCAATCAGCGCCAAAGGCGGTCATTCTAACCTCAGCGCTGCAGTGGCCTCCAGATGCTATTCTTTGAATAGAAATGAATAGAAAGCATTATTCCACTAATGAAAATTTCATTGAAATTTTGTCTTTGGAAATAATTTCTTTAAAGTTTCGTTCTTTCATTTTCATTGAATTTCATTGAAAAAGTTGTAAAGAATGCAGATTCTTTCCAACTTTTGCCTTTAGACATGGCATCAAACTGTGCCATTTTGTGTTTTCATTTCTTAAAGAAAAATGCGAAAGGATGTAGATTTTTTACTATTTTCGTCTTTAGATATAGCATCAAACTGTGCCATTTTGCCTTTTCTTTTCTCAAAGAAAAGCGCGAAAAAGGACAATTAACGCAAAAGTATAATTAACCAAGAAAAAGTTTCATTTACTGATTAATTTAATTAATTTCAATAAGGCCACAATAAAGTGAGTATCCTTGTACTTTGTCTATTTTGAGTTTCATTTCTTAAAGGACCTGTCGACGCCACAACAAACTTTTTCACAATGGAAAAGATAGAAGTCTAAAGAAAAAAAAAATCCAAGATTAATGAGAAAATTAATTTTTCTTTTTTGCTCTTTTAAGTACACAAACAAAACATAAAGGTTTAGTGGTCACTGAGTATCTCATTATGCGTTAGGACAAACAAAACGAGGGGCCTTGGGTGGCTAGATATGATGATAGAAGCTGGTCATAAAAGGACATTGAAGAGCCTCAAGTTGAAAGTCTAGAGCCAAATTCAACGAGAGAGACGATGAAATGAAAAAGCCCAATTATATTTAGAGTTGTTAACCACTTCTCGGTTTCACATTATGATACAGCCCAATATACCCGTATATTTAACTAGCCGCACGGGGCCTGCTCTGATGTGCCGTCTTTTACTCTCTAATATCTTTTTATACTCACCACTGAAGGATGTAAGCAAAAAAAGGATAAAAGGCCATATCATGATATGGTCCGGTTGGACCACAATTAAATTAAATTTTGGAGATCTGTGTAAAATGTCAGCCAATTCGAATAAGAATTGCGCCCTTTGGAGGTTCAAGAAGCAAAATAGAGAGATCGATTTATATGGGAGCTGTATCAGGCTATAGGCCGATTCATACCATAATAAACACGTATGTTGATGGTCATGAGAGGATCCGTCGTATAAAATTTCAGGCAAATCGGATAATAATTGCGACCTCTAGAGGCCCAAGAAATCAAGATACCAGATCGGGTTATATGACAGCTATATCAGGTTATAAACCGATTTGAACCTCATTTGGCACAGTTGTTGAAAGCCATAATAAAATACGTTATACATTAAATTTTAGCCAAATCGGATAGGAACTGTGCCCTCTAGAAGCTCAAGAAGTCAAGTCCCCAGATCGGTTTATATGGCAGCTATATCAGGTTATGGACTGATTTGCACCATACTTGGCACAATTGTTGGATATCATAACAAAATACGTGGTGCAAAATTTCATTCCAATCGGATAAGAATTGCGCCCTCTAGAGACTCAAGAGCGCAAATTATAATGGCATATTCGTAATTTAGTCCCAAACACCTTTCATTTGAGTCCCTTATAGCCATTGTCGGCTAATGTGCCCATTTGGGGGTATTTGGGTATGGGGCGACCTCCTATTGCTTGAACCTAATATGCCATATATCTGTAGTCTACTGCCGAATACTTTTCAATTGAGTCCCATATTGACATGAATTTCGAATATATCTGTTTAGAGGAGTATGGTTGGGGTGGCCCACCGGGTACTTGAACCCAAATTTTAATACAATATTTGTTTTCTAGTCTCCAATACCTTTCATTTGATACCCATATTGTGCTTATCGGTCCACTTTTGGTTTTGGGGTAAGGGGGAGGGTCCGCCACCATCTGATATCCAAAAATGTTTACTTCCAGACAAACGTACACTATCTGTTAACATTTCAAGGTAATCGGTTCGGTCTATACGGAACAAACAAACATACACAAATTGATGTTTATATATAAGAAGACTAGCTGGACAGGGCCCGCTCCGCTGTGCATTCTTTCACTCTCTTACTTTATCTAAGCCCTATACTGGCACGGTCAGGAAAAAAGTCCTTTTTGAGTGTGCTAATATGGCCTTTCAGATATTTCGCCCCAAAGTGTGAGTCTCATATTGGTGCTCTACTCCCAAATTACTAGTCTCAAATACCTTTCATTTGAACCTAATATTGTCATTATTGGTTTAAAACGTACTAAATTTCGGGTAAATCGCCCCATCCATCTCCGAGATCTGGCGCTTGAAAAAATAGGGCAAGAGTAGTACTTCATTCTCTTGGTTTTGGTGGTGGATTGAAGTAGGAAAATCCTTTGCCCCGAAAAGGATATCAAATTCACACTCTACTCCCAAAAACCACATTGGAGCTACATATTGCTGTAGTCGGTATATATATATGGTTCAGGGGCTGTTTATGAGATGAGTTGTCTCTGAAACACTTGGCCATAAAATGGATATCAAATTTGAACCCCTTTTTGCCATAGTCCAGAAATATGTCCAGTTTGAGGGGTATGTAGGGTAGCCCTGAAAAATATCAGCATCGTACTGTACTGTTAAATTCCTTTTATTTGAGCCGCAATTGCAACTGGTTAGGGAGGGAATTTATATGGTGAGATGACCCCCAAATACTTGGCCTCAAAATTGGATATCAAATTCGTTTTCTGCTATCAAATACCTGTTATAGCAGTAGGCAAACATGGCTGGTTTAAAAAGAGCTTTGGAGGTGAACTCTGAAATAATATCAGCATCGTGCTCAAGCACGATTTTATTTCGCCCTATATTGTCAAGCATTTTGAAGTTAGCGATCAAGATATTCAGGACTACCATTCAGATCCACACTAATTAATTTTTTTTTTTTGTATTGGTTTTCTACTTTCAAAATCATATTTGAAAGCTACCACTTGGGATACCACATTTTTAAAGATCCACAGGTCCTCCTTGTTCTATCCCAATTTGAGAGTAATAAGCGTACTCTCCTACCAAAGGCTTTTTATTGCTGTCCTATTCTATTCTGGTCGGCCTTCATTTATTATTTATAAATCCATATTTGGGTAGACGATTGCCCTCTGACACGTCCTTTCATTTGAATACAATATATTCTCGGTCGTCCTACATGACAGTTTGGTGTTGTTTTTATTGGGAGGAAAGGCTCGGTCCACCCGACGCTAAGACCCAAAAACAATTTATTTGAGTCCTTTAATGTCGAGATCTACATGTCCGGCTGTACGCCAGGACGTGACCCAGATTCTTGAATAGAACTCTACTGTCAAAATCGTTCAATTCCCATATTTTGCCGATCGAACTACACGTCTTATTAAAGCCTAGTCAACTCTCAAAGACCTTTTATTTTATACCCATTTTGTGACGGTGGACATTCATATCCGTTGACACCTTGGGTGAAATTCTTGTAACAGATGTATACTCAACTTTCAAACACCTTTCATGTGATACCCATATTGTCCCAAACGGTAAATATGTCTAGTTGAGGGGTTTTTGAGGGGTGGGCCACTACGGAATAAATTTTTATACCAGCTTTTTACTATACTTTTAAATACCATTCATTTGATACCCGTATTGCCCAAAGCAATAAAAGTGTCCTGTTGGGTGGTGTTTTTGGGGGGTGGGGAACCCACCGACACTAAGGGTGAAATTTGTATGTCAAGTTCGTACTCTACTCTTAAATACCTTTCATTTAATACCCATATTGTCTCAGTCGGTAAACATGTCCGTTCGGGTGGGTTTTGCGATGGGGCGTCCCCCCAGGTTAGTTGACCCCAAAGTTTTATACAAATTTGGTGTTTTTAGGATACCCTTAGGTTTTGCTTAAATCTGTGCAAGCATCTCCGAGTTCTGGCGTTTTTAAAAATTGGGTTTAGAGCGAGGGTCCGTCCCCCTTTGGATATCAAAAAATGTATTGTAGTACCCTATTTTCACCGGAGGCTCAAACAAACAGGGAGTTCAGCCATTTTTGAGCCTGTACGAAACAGACAAACAGACAAACGAAGCGCAACAATTTCAATAGGAGAAGAAGAAGATATATAGGTGTCGAGTTTTAAATAAGCGCTCGGATAATTGGTAGCTATCTAAGATAACTCTTGCGTGGGTTGTGGGTTCAAATCTCAACAGAGGCTTTGGTGTGTAGCTAAATGGTGTCAGAATGGACTAAAATGTCTCATTGAGTCTGTTTAAAAACTCCGCTCTAACCTTACCTAAATGATTATATAGACGTCATAGCCCAACCATTGCCTTGACCGTCCTACTACTTTTTTCAATTGAATATTTCATCAAAATTAGCTTCTTAAGGAAAATATAGTCCAAATTTAATTTTCTGACTATTTTAATGTTTGGTCTGCATGATAAACTCCTTTTTTATTCTACCAAAAAAAAATGGGGCTTTTGCAAACACGTGGCTGTGGGAATGCAAGAAGAAATAGAGCATCACAAAAAAACTGTTTAAAATTCATGATAAAAATGCAATGCCAACATCAAAAACAACAACAATCTTGTTTATATGCCACCATACTGTTGGGATTCTTCTTGGCAACCATCTCAACGTAGCTGGTTGATATGGCTTGAAGGATTCGCATTACCGCCAAAACCGTTTATACTTTGGCAACATCAAAAATATTTTCCAACTTTTAATGCCAAGAAAAAAAAACATTTCCTCAGCTCTTCGAGAGAAATGTTAGAGCAAAAAACCCTGGTAGACGGTGTTGAGCTTATGTAGCATCAAGGGAAATGCGAAAGTAGTAAGATGAAGAAAAAAAAACGCAACAGCACCAAAAATGTTGACAAGCTCCCCTGGAGTGGCATATTGTTGTGAGTTTCTACAATTTTTGATTTCCTTTGGCCAAAATATGGGTTCTTCTTGGTGGGCATGCAAACCTCCCCTACCCCACAAAAAAAAACAATAGGAAAGCAAAACTTTTCCACAAAAAAGTTTCGTTATACAAATCTGCAAATAAGAAAACCTTAATATTGGCTTATGTCAATCATTTTTCATCATCAACCATAAGCGCGCTGTGTTAGCGCGTGCGACAATCTAAACTTTATTTCAAGGTCATTAAGGATATATTATGACAGCATGGCCACAATACCCAAATGAGACATGCCATAATGAATCATTCATTAGGGGCATGGCAAGACATTGCAAATTGGCATCAAAAATAATTTTTAAGATTTTATTTGAATTTTCATTTTTTAACACAAATTTCTTTCTCTTGATTCAGAGCAAACGACAAATATAAAAAAAAAAATATTCAAATAAACAAATCATAAGTTGTGCACAAAACTGTTTGAGACAAGAGAAGACCCCAAACTGTGTGCCCATACAAGAAGAAAACAAGTAAAAGCGTGCTAAGTTCGGCCGGGCCGAATCTTATATACCCTCCACCATGTATCGCATTTGTCGAGTTCTTTTCCCGGCATCTCTTCTTAGGCAAAACAGGATATAAGAAAAGATTTGCTCTGCCATTAGAGCGATATCAAGATATGGTCCGGTTTGGACCACAATTAAATTATATGTTGGAGACCTGTGTAAAATGTCAGCCAATTCGAATAAGAATTGCGCCCTTTGGGGGCTCAAGAAGTACAGTTGTTGGATATCATAACAAAACACGTCGTGCCAAAATTCATTCAAATCGGATAAGAATTGCGCCCTCTAGAGGCTCAAGAAGTCAAGACCCAAGATCGGTTTATATGACAGCTATATCAGGTTATGAACCGATTTGAACCATACCTGGCACAGTCGTTGGATATCATGACAAAACACGTCGTGCGAAATTTCATTCCAATCGGATTATAATTGCGCCCTCTAGAGGCTCAAGAAGTCAATACCCAATATCGGTTTATATGGCATATCAGGTTGTGAACCGATTTGAACCATACCTGACACAGTCGTTGGATATCATGACAAAACACGTCGTGCGAAATTTCATTCCAATCGGATAAGAATTGCGCACTCTAGAGGCTCAAGAAGTCAAAACCCAAGATCGGTTTATATAGCAGTTATATCAGGTTATGAACCGATCTGATCCATACTTAGCACAGTTGTTGGAAATCATAACAAAACACGTTGTGTAAAATTCCATTCCAATCGGATTATAATTGCGCACTCTAGAGGCTCAAGAAGTCAAGACCTAAGATCGGTTTATATGGCAGCTATATCAGGTTATGGACCGATTTAAAGCATACTTAGCACAGTTATTGGACATCATAACAAAACACGTTGTGCAAAATTTCATTCCAATCGGATTATAATTGCGCCCTCTAGAGGCTCAAGAAGTCAAGACCCAAGATCGGCTTATATGGCAGCTATATCAAAACATGGACAGATATGGCCCATTTACAATCCCAATCGACTTACACTAATAAGAAGTATTTGTGCAAAATTTCAAGCGGCTTGCTTTACTCCTTCGGAAGTTAGCGTGCTTTCGACAGACAGACGGACGGACGGACGGACATGGCTAGTTCGACATAAAATGTCACGACGATCAAGAATATATATACTTTATGGGGTCTCAGACGAATATTTCGAGTAGTTACAAACAGAACGACGAAATTAGTATGCCCCCATCCTATGGTGGATGGTATAACAAGTAAAAGCGTGCTAAGTTCATCCGGGCCGAATCTTATGTACCCTCCAACATTGACAAAAGTGCTTGTCAAGTTCTTTGCCTGGTATCTCTTTGCAGGAAAACAAAGGATAATGGACAGGAGTTGCTATTGGATGTTGGTATAGATGTTAGAGACCATAGTAGAAGTAATTGTACAAAATTGCAGCCAAACTGGATAAGAATCGCGCCCTATAGGAGCACAGAAAGTTAAATCAGTAGATCGTTTTAAATGGGAGCTATATCCGTCAGACTTTATTTAGCGCTTATATTGAAGGTCATATTGAAAAGTCGTTGTTCAAACTTTCAGCCAAGAACTGCTACCAGCAGGGGCTCAAGAAGTGTAATCGGGAGATCGGTTAATATGGGAGCTATATCAAGTTTCAGACCGATTCAGGTCATACTCGCATACATTGGAGGTCATAAGAGAAGTCACTGCGGAAAATTTCAGTCAAATCGAGTAAGAATTGCGCCCTCTAGAGGAGTATAGACTAAGAATTGCGCCCTCTAGAGGAGTGTAGACTAAGAATTGCGCCCTCTCAACAAGTATAGACCGATCTGCCTATTGAGGGTCTATTTGTTTGTTTGTTTGTTTGTTTGTTTGTTTGTTTGTTTGTTTGTTTGTTTGTTTGTTTGTTTGTTTGTTTGTTTGTTTGTTTGTTTGTTTGTTTGTTTGTTTGTTTGTTTGTTTGTTTGTTTGTTTGTTTGTTTGTTTGTTTGTTTGTTTGTTTGTTTGTTTGTTTGTTTGTTTGTTTGTTTGTTTGTTTGTTTGTTTGTTTGTTTGTTTGTTTGTTTGTTTGTTTGTTTGTTTGTTTGTTTGTTTGTTTGTTTGTTTGTTTGTTTGTTTGTTTGTTTGTTTGTTTGTTTGTTTGTTTGTTTGTTTGTTTGTTTGTTTGTTTGTTTGTTTGTTTGTTTGTTTGTTTGTTTGTTTGTTTGTTTGTTTGTTTGTTTGTTTGTTTGTTTGTTTGTTTGTTTGTTTGTTTGTTTGTTTGTTTGTTTGTTTGTTTGTTTGTTTGTTTGTTTGTTTGTTTGTTTGTTTGTTTGTTTGTTTGTTTGTTTGTTTGTTTGTTTGTTTGTTTGTTTGTTTGTTTGTTTGTTTGTTTGTTTGTTTGTTTGTTTGTTTGTTTGTTTATTTGTTTGTTTGTTTGTTTGTTTGTTTGTTTGTTTGTTTGTTTGTTTGTTTGTTTCTTTCTTTGTTTGTTTGTTTGTTTGTTTGTTTGTTTGTTTGTTTGTTTGTTTGTTTGTTTGTTTGTTTGTTTGTTTGTTTGTTTGTTTGTTTGTTTGTTTGTTTGTGTGTTCCTTAGACAATAAGAAACGGCTGAACCGATTTTCTTCAAATTTGCACAGATCGTGCATAATGATCCCGTGGTGAAAATAGGGTACTACATTTTCGCATATCTGAAGGGGGAGCGGACCCTCCCCCTTACCCTAATTTTCAGAAACGCCAGATCTCGGAGATGGGTGGTGCGATTTAAGCTAACTTTTGTGGGGTCTCATATAGCTCCCTAAAAATTTAAATTGGGTATCCTAATTTCGGTTGGCGTACCTACGGGGTCCGCCCCACCCTAAAACCTACCAAACATATATTTAAACCAATCACAACAATATGGGACTCAAATGAAAGGTATTTAGGATAACAAAACGTATCTGATATCCAATTGTAGGACCAAGTGTTAAGGGGACCACCCCTACCCCCAAAACACCACTACATCAGACTTATTTACCGACCAAGGCAATATGGGACTCAAATAAAAGGTATTTGGGAGTAGAATACAAATCTAATATCATAATGTGGGACCACGTTTCTGGGGTCCACCCCTTCCCCAAAACACCCCCCAAAGAGAACTTATTTACTGACCATGGGAATATGGGACTTAAATAAAGGCGTTTGAGTGTAGAATACGAATCTGATATCCAAATATGGGACCAAGTGTTTGGGGGCCGCCTCTCCCTAATAACATCCCCAAAGGGAACAAATTTACGACCATAGCAATATGGGTCTCAAATGAAAGGTCTTTGGGAGTAAAGCACGAATCTGATATCAATATTCGGGAAAAGTGTCTATGGGGTCACCCCACCCCCACAACACCACCTAAATAGGAAGTTATTGCTGACTATTGCAATATGAGGCTCAAATAAGAGGTTTTTTAGAGTAGAACATGAATCCGATATATATTTTCAAGGCCAACTCACTGAGTGGCCGCCCATTCCCCAAAATACCCCCCAAGCCGATCATGTTCGCCGACTATGGAAATATGGGGCTCAAATTAAAGGTATATGGGAGACCACCACATATCTGATATCAACATTAGGGACCAACTGTCTAGGGGACGTCCCATCACCATTACAACCCCCAAATAGGACGTATTTGCTCAAAAAGACAATTTGGATCCTAAAGAGAGTGGAACTAAATATTTGTAGTTTTTAGGGCCAATACCTCAAACCGGACATATTTGCTGACTTTTGCAATAAGGAATTTAAATGAGATTAGAAAACGAATTTGATATCCAATTTTGAGGGCAATGGCAATATGGGTTTCAAATAAATGAAATATAGATATATGACAATAGAGCACGTTGATGATATATTTTCCGGGCTAAGTGTTTGGTGGACCACCCCAAAACACCCCTAAACCGGGCATATTTACCGACCATGTCGATGTGGAGCTTAAATAAAAGGAATTGGGTGGTAGAGCAAGAATTGATACCCATTTTCGGGACCAATTTTCTGGGTGTCTATCCCTTTCCCATAACTACCCCACAAACAGCAATTTTTTATTGACCATCGCAATATGGGGCTCAAATAAATGTATTTGGGAGTAGAATACGAATTTGATATCCAAATGTAGGACCATGTATTTAGGGCATCACCCCTTCCCCCCAAAACACCCCTCAAAGGGTAAAAATTCTTCGACCATGCCAATATGTGGCTCAAATGAAAGGTATTTAAGATTAGAAAGCGAACTTGATAACTAATTTTGGGGCCATGTGTTTGGCGGACGTCTCATCGTGTAAATTCCCCTTAAACCAATGGCAATAGGGGGTTTAAATAAATGGTGTTTGAGAGAAGAGCAAAATGCTGATATTTTTTCAGGCCATGTGTCTGGGGGACAACCTCACCACAGAAAACACTCCTAAATCAGATATCTTGAGCATATCGGGCTGAAATAAAGTCTTTTAAGAATGGAGTACTCCTCACATCCAAAGTTAAATTCGTAGGCCAATAAAGATCGTATGGGACTCAGATAAGGGCACTTATATTGTTAAACTGTTAGTCAAGCGATATACTATTTTCGTAGCACTGTAAAAGCTCTTTAATTGTCGAAAATTAATATTGCAAGGAAAATTTTGTTCCATATAAAGTAAAAGAAGGCGCAGCGGAGCGGTCCCGGGTCAGCTAGTACCTTATAAAGTAGATCATGGATATTTCGATGTGTTGCAAACGGAATGACCAAATGAATATACCCCCATTGTATGGTGGGGGGGTATAAAAAGCAACTTTTTCAACAACCACACTCTACTTTCACTATTTATGTTTGTCTTCCCCTCACCCCAGCAAATACATACTCGTACAAGCTCTCTTCATACATCAAAAGTACATTAAACAGAAATTAAAAGTAATGTGTCCTTCAAACAACTAAATTCCCAAACAGTTTATTTTCATAACTTAATTTAAAGTGTCACCCACAGGTCTGGCTAGATTTCTAATAGCAAACGTATAAGGTTTGCCACAGCCTCAGGTTCTTAACTTTTATGAACGCTCTTTAAATTTTATCCAAATACCATTTTGGGCTGCCGTTAAGAAAGTTGTTGGTGAAATTTCAAATGGCCTTTCCGAAACAATGTCAGCCAAATGTACCGAGTACTTGGATAATAGGGAAGCAATGCCAGCTTTGCCTTGGGCCAAACCAAAACGACCACCTTACAGGAGAAAATGTAAGAGTGTGTGTGTGTGTGTGCGTGCGTGTGAAGAAAAGTAAAACATAAAAGTTATTATAATTAGAATATATAGCAAATAATTCTAATTATCATAAACAACTTACCAGGACACTTGCGAGGTCCTTCACCGAAACCTAAAAATGAGCAGCTGGGGAGTTTGTCTTTGTCTTGCATAAAGCGCTGAGGCTTAAATACCAAAGGATCGGGATAGATATCGTTATCGCTGGAAAACAGATAATTTTTTTAGAGTTAGGCTGATATCATAAGTTTAGCTGAAGATTGAATTATTTGACTAGTGAATAATGCTCAATGAACTCTCCTACTGTTTATACCCTACACCACTACTGTGGTACAGGGTATTATAACTTAGTGCATTTGTTTGTAACACCCAAAAGGAAGAGAGATAGACCCATTGATAAATATACCGATCGACTCAGAATCACTTTCTGATTCGATTTAGCTATCTCCGTCTGTCTGTCCGTCCGTCTGTCTGGCTGTCCGTCCGTCTGTCTGTTCATGTTAATTTGTGTATCAACTACAGGTCGCAAATTTCATCCGATCGTCTTCAAATTTGGTATGAGAATGTTTTTCGGCCTAGAGACGAAGCCTATTGAAATTGGAAAAAATCGGGTTCGATTTGGATATAGCTCCCATATATATGTTCATCCGATTTTCAGTAATACAGCAATAAAATGGTCATTTGTAAACCGATTATCTCGAAACTTAGCAGGTGAGATTTTCTTACGACTCTCAATATTAGTGGTGTATTTCATAGAAATCGGTTCAGATTTGGATACAGCTCCCATGTATATGTTCGTCCGATTTGCAGTAATACAGCAATAAAATGGTCATTTATTAACCGATTCTCCCGAAATTTGGCAGAAAGGACTCTTTAATGACTCTCAATATAACTGGTGAATTTCATAGAAATCGGTTCAGATTTGGATATAGCTCCCATGTATATACTTCGCCCGATTTTCACTCTTTGACCCACAGCAAGCACATTTATTCACCAATCTTTCCAAAATTTTGTACAACGCCTTCCTCAACGACTACCACAATGTATGAGAAGTTTGCTTGAAATCGGTTCAGATTTGGATATAGCTCCCATATATATGTTCGTCCAATTTGCAGTAATACAGCAATAAAATGGTCATTTGTTAACCGATTCTCTCGAAGTTTGGCGGGAAAGATTTTCTTATGACTCTCAATATTAGTGGTGAATTTCATAGAAATCGGGTCAGATTTGGATATAGCTCCCATATATATGTTCGTCCAATTTGCAGTAATACAGCAATAAAATGGTCATTTGTTAACCGATTCTCTCGAAGTTTGGCGGGAAAGATTTTCTTATGACTCTCAATATTAGTGGCGAATTCCATAGAAATCGGGTCAGATTTGGATATAGCTCTCATATATATACATCGCCCAATTTTCACTCCTAGACCCACTGCAAGCACATTTATTGACCAATCTTTCCAAAATTTTGTACAACGCCTTCCTCAACAACTACCAAAATGTATGAGAAGTTTGCTTGAAATCGGTTCAGATTTAGATATAGCTCCCATATATATGTTCGTCCGATTAGCAGTAATAATGCAATCAAATGGTCACTTGTTAACCCATGCCCTCGAAATTTAGCGGGATGGATTTTCTTATGACTCTCGACATTACTGGTGAATTTCATAGAAATCGGATCAGATTTGGATATAGCTCCCATATATATGTTCGTCCGATTTTCAGTAATACAGCAATAAAATGGTCATTTGTTAATCGATTCTCTCGAAATTTGGCAGGAAAGATTTTCTTATGACTATCAATATTAGTGGTGAATTTCATAGAAATCGGTTCAGATTTGGATATAGCTCCCATGTATATGTTCCTCCGATTTGCAGTAATACAGCAATAAAATGGTCATTTGTTAACCGATTCATCTCGAAATTTGACAGGTGATATTTTC
Source organism: Stomoxys calcitrans (assembly GCF_963082655.1). Taxonomy (NCBI): domain Eukaryota; kingdom Metazoa; phylum Arthropoda; class Insecta; order Diptera; family Muscidae; genus Stomoxys; species Stomoxys calcitrans. Next base: position 159,810,785 of record NC_081555.1, on the reverse strand, counting down.
TTATGACTCTCAATATTAGTGGTGAATTTCATAGAAATCGGTTCAGATTTGGATATAGCTCCCATGTATATGTTGCTCCGATTTGCAGTAATACAGCAATAAAATGGTCATTTGTTAACCGATTCTCTCGAAATTCGAAAGGTGAGATTTTCTTATGACTCCCAATATTAGTTGTGAATTTCATAGAAATCGGTTCAGATTTGGATATAGCTCCCATATATACGTTCGTCCGATTTTGGGTAATTTCCCATAATGTTGCCATTTGTCAACCGTAGGTTTTACAGTTTGAACATATTTGCTCGGCGAAGGTCTATCAAAATTTGCTCAGAATTAGATATAGCTCCCCCATTGTACTTATAAGGTAGGTGTAAGGCATTCTACAGTCGGCACCGCCTGGCTTTTGCCCGTCCTTACTGGTTTTACTTAACTTTTGATAGACTATTTTGTCTGCTTGAATTTTTATGCAAAAGCTTAACATTTTTGGTAAATTCCTTAAATTTGTTATAAATTAAAAAAAAAAATATATCCCAATCAAGTCCCACCACAGAAACCAGAAAAAAAACCAACTCCACTAAAACCCAAAGAATTTGCATCATAAAAATTGCTCTTCATTCATTTAATCTATCCAAATGTACCTACAGTTCAGAATTCATTCATTTAAAGAACTCTTCAGAATTTCAATGTAATTTTCAACAGAACTTTGTTTGCCAAAAATCTGTTTTTTTGTTTGTTGTTTTTTTTTTCTGGGTAAAAGTTTTACTTACTAGTGGACAGCTTTTACAGGCACTACAAATATCATACCCTCTGGCACTAGAAATGATTCGCCATCTCCTGATTGTGGTGGCATTTCAAAGGATTTTGTACATTGCTTGAGCAGAGCCATCATAGGAGGATGCAGGCGAAGAGTTTCTAAAACAAGGCCAAAATAAATGAAGCAGAGCGCCCATAAGGAAGGTAAAGAAAGTTTTCATAACAATGGTAAACTCAAATGAAATTGCGTGTGAATACATGGAAATGTCACACCTACCATAGAGGGAAGCTTCCAAGTAGCACAGTTCCTGCAAGGCCTCGTAACACAGTTGGCCATTGTGGCGTTTTAAAACTTCATCAAGCTCGTTGAAAACTTTTTGCTGTTCCAAAGGATTTATGGCGTACTAAAAAAAAAGAAGTGCAAATAAAAAAGAGAAATTTGTTGGCAAAAAAAGAAAGAAAGAAGAAAAAAAACAGAAAATGATTGCAGACAACAGAGGAAATATTAATGCATTGTTATGGGAATTTAATAGGGTGTTGGAAAGTGGAAAAACTTAATAATATACAAACATGTCAATGGTATATATGAGAGTCTAGTACGGCCATTCTGAACTATATACGATAAAGTTGACAAAGGGCCCAATGCAACACTCGTCTCCAAATTTCAGCGAAATCTTCATTTGTTACACGATTTCTCTGAAATTTGAACATTGAAGGAATCCCTGACGTTTTTGTAACTCGCTCTTCTACATTTCAGAGAAATCGGTCAACATATGCGCCAACATGGGCTTCAGATCCTAAATAAACGGCACATTGGTAAAGCAACTATATCGAAATATGGTCCGATCTGGACCATACTCGGATCCAATTTCGATGGGTGTAAATCAACGCACTGTTATCAATTTCAAGAAATCCGAACAACAAATGCGGTTTTAATGGGCACTAGATCCTACGTATGGATGAAGTACGGCTACAGCGTAATATGGTCCAATCTGGTGTTAGGTTCGGCCAGGCCGAACCTTGGACACCCACCACCTCGGGTATATATGTCAACCACCTACCGTCATAATCCATAGCAGCTTTATCGAAATATGGTCCGATTTGGACCAAATTCGATACGGATATTGATTGGTCTAATAAGTAAAAGTCATTGTTCAATTTTGTAGAACAAAATATTGGTCTTTTTGGTAGCCATATCAAAACATAGACCTATCTGAACCATAAACGACAAGGAAGTCGAAAAGCCTAACACAAGCCACTGTGTCAAATTTCAGCGAAATCGAATTATAAATGTGCCTTTTGTGGGCCCAAAACCCTATATCGAGAGATCGGTCTATATGGCAGCTAATCCAAATCTGAACCGATCTGAGCCAAACTGAAGAACAATGTCGGAGTGCCTAACACAACTCAGTGTCCCAAAATTTACCAACATCGTCATCGACATTGCAGAAGTTTGTCTAAGGGGCTTAACACAAGTCACTGTCCCGAATTTCGGCGACATCGGGCAATAAATACGCCTTTTATGGGCCCATAACCCTAAATAAGGAAATCGGTCTATATGTCAGGTATATTCGAATCTGGACCGATCTGTGCCAAATTGCAGAAAGTTGTCGAAGAATCGAAGGCAACTCACTGTCCCAAATATCGGTGACATCGGGCAATAAATGGGCTTTTTATGAGTCCAAAACCTTAAATCGAGAAATCGGTCTATATGGCAGCTATATCCAAATCTGAACCGATCAAGACCAAATTGAAGAAAGATGTCGAAAGGCCTAAGACAACTGACTGTCCCAAATTTCATCTACATCGGATAATAAATGTGGCTTTTATGAGCCTAAGACCCTAAATCGGAGGATCGGTCTATATGGCAGCTATATCCAAATCTGAACCGATCAAGACCAAATTGAAGAAAGATGTCGAAAGGCCTAAGACAACTCACTGTCCCAAATTTCATCAACATCAGATAATAAATGTGGCTTTTATGGGCCTAAGACCCTCAATCGGCGGATCGGTCTATATGGCAGCTTTATACAAATCTGAACCGATCTGACCCAAATTGGCGAAGGATTTTGAAGGGATCGGTCTATATTGGGGCTATAGCAAGATATAGTCCGATAAAGCCCATCTTTGAACTTAACCTGCTTATGGACAAAAAAAATCTGTGCAAAGTTTCAGCACAATATCACTGATTTTTAAGACTTTAGCGTGATTTCAACAGACAGACGGACAGACCGATATACGGACGGACATGGCTTAGATTTTTACGCTGATCAAGAATATTTATACCTTAAAGGGTCGGAAATGGATATTTCGATGTGTTGCAAACGGAATGACAAAATAAATACACCCCCATTCCTCGGTGGTGGGTATAAAAACGGCTGAACCGATAGGCTGTACAATTTTTTGATATTGGAAGCGGAGCGGACCCTCCCCCTGGCAACAACTGCACTTGAGTACCGATCTGCACAATATGGGACTCAAGTAAAAGGTGTTTGAGAGCAGAGTACGATAATGATATATAAAATTAGTTTCAAGTACCTGCAGGGCCTGCCCATGACCAAAACCACCTCAAATGAAAGGTATCTGGAGTAGTGTACGAATGTGATACTAAAAATCGGGTTCAACTAATTAGGTGCCCGCACCGAGCCAAAAACTGCAGCTAAAGTATCGCCTAAAATTAAAAGTGGGCCGCTTGGGACAATTTGGGACTCAAATAAAAGGTATTCTAGAGTAGGGTACAAAGATGAATAAAAATTGAGTCCAGATATCTAGGCGGTCGCTTCGAGACCAAAACCGCTTCAAATAGGCTTCAAATATTGAACGACCATGTCAATATGGGACTAAAATAGGAAATATTGGGGAGTAGATAAAAAAGAGTTTCTCTGCTATTAAAACGATATCAAGATATGGTCCGGTTCGGACCACAATTAAATTATATGTTGGAGACCTGTGTAAAATTTCAACCAATTCGTATAAGAATTGCGCCCATTGGGGCTCACGAAGTAAAATAGAGAGAACGATTTATATGGGATCTGTATCGGGCTATACACCGATTCAGACCATAATAAACACGTTTGTTGATGATCATGAGAGGATCCGTCGTACAAAATTTCAGGCATATCGGATAATAATTGCGACCTCTACGGGTCAAGAAGTCAAGATCCCAGATCGGTTTATATGGCAGCTATATCAGGTTATGAACCGATTTGAACCTTATTTGACACAGTTGTTGAAAGTAAAAATAAAATACGTCATGCAAAATTTCAGCCAAATCGGATAGGAATTGCGCCCTCTAGAAGCTCAGGAAGTCAAATCCCCAGATCTGTTTATATGACAGCTATATAAGGTTATGAACCGATTTCAACTATACTTGGCACAGTTGTTGGATATCATAACGAAAAACTTCGTGCAAAAATTCATTCAAATCGGATAACAATTGTGCCCTCTAGAGGCTCAAGAAATCAAGACCAAAGATCGGTTTATATGGCAGCTATATCAGGTTATGGACCGATTTAAACCATACTTGGCACAGTTGTTGGATATCATAACAAAACACGTCGTGCGAAATTCCATTCCATTCGGATGAGAATTGCGCCCTCTAGAGGCTCAAGAAGTCAAGACCCAAGATCGGTTTATATGGCAGCTATATCAGGTTATGGGCCGATTTAAACCATACTTGGCACAGTTGTTGGATATAATAACAAAACACGTCGTGCAAAATTTCATTTCAATCGGATAAGAATTGCGCACTCTAGAGGCTTAAGAAGTCAAGACCCAAGATCGGTTTATATGGCAGCTATATCAGGTTATGAACCGATTTGAACCATACTTGGCACAGTTGTTGGATATCATAACAAAACACGTCGTGCAAAATTTCATTCTGATCGGATAAGAATTGCGCACGCTAGAGGCTCAAGAAGTCAAGACCCAAGATCGGTTTATATGGAAGCTATATCAGGTTATGGACCGATTTAAACTATACTAGCCGCAGTTGTTGGATATCATAACAAAACACGTCGTGCAAAATTTCATTCCAATCGGATTATAATTGCGCACTCCAGAGGCTCAAGAAGTCAAGACCCAAGATCGGTTTATATGGCAGCTATATCAGGTTATACCTACCATCTTATGGTGGAGGGTATAAAAATGATAAAAGAAAAGATTTGCTCTGCTATTAGAGCGATATCAATATATGGAGACCTGTATAAAATGTCAGCCAATACGAATAAGAATTGCGCCCTTTAGGGGCTCAAGAAGTAAAATGGAGAGGTCGATTTATATAGGAGCTGTATCAGGCAATAGACCGATTCAGATCATAATAAACACGTATGTTGATGGTCATGAGAGGATCCGTCGTACAAAATTTCAGGAAAATCGGATAATAATAGCGACCTTTAGAGGCTCAAGAAGTCAAAATCCCACATCGGTTAAATGGCAGTTATATCAGGTTATGAACCGATTTGAACCTTATTTGACATAGTTGTTAGATATCTTAACAAAATACTTCGTGCAAAATTTCATTCCAATCGGATAAGAATTGCGCCCTCTAGAGGCTCAAGAAGTCAAGACCCAATATCGGTTTATTTGGCAGCTATATCAGGTTGTGGACGGATTTGAACCATACTTGGCATAGTTGTTGGATATCATAACAAAACACGTTGTGTAAAATTCCATTACAATCGGATTAGAATTGCGCCCTCTAGAGGCTCAAGAAGTCAAGACCCAAGATCGGTTTATATGGTAGCTATATCAAGTCATGGACCGATTTGAACCATACTTCGCACAGTTGTTCAATATCATAACAAAACACGTTGTGCAAAATTTCATTTCAATCGGATTAGAATTGCGCCCTCTAGAGGCTCAAGAAGTCAAGACCCAAAATCGGTTAATATGTCAGCTATATCAGGTTCTAGACCGATTTATTGCCATACTTGGCACACTTGTTGGATATCATAGCAAAACACGTTGTGCAAAATTTCATTCGAATCGGATTAGAATTGCGCCCTCTAGAGGCTCAAGAAGTCAAGACCCAAGATCGGTTAATATGGCAGCTATATCGGGTTATTGACCGATTTTAACCATACTTAGCACAGTTGTTGAATGTCATGACAAAACGCGTTGTGCGATATTTCATTCCAATCAGATAAGAATTGCGCCCTCTAGAGGCTCATGAAATCAAGACCCAAGATCGTTTTATATCGCAGGTATCTAAACATGGACCGATATGGCCCATTTACAATCCCAACCGACCTACAATAATAAGAAGTATTTGTGCAAAATTTCAAGCGACTAGCTTTACTCCTTCGAAACTTAGCGTGCTTTCGACAGACAGACGGACGGACGGACATGGCTAGATCGACATAGATTATCAAGACGATCAAAAATATATATACTTTGTGGGGTCTCAAACGATTATTTCGAGTAGTAACAAACAGAATGACGAAATTAGTAAACCCCCATCCTATGATGGAGGGTATAACAAACAGAATCACGAAATCAGTATACCCCCATTCTATAATGGAGGGTATAAAAATTAAGTCCAAGTAATGGAGGTGCCGCCCCTCCTCTTAAGCCCCTCCCAAAATGGGAATACGAACCCATATTACCATGATTGTAATATGGGATTCAAATCAAAGTATTAGGGGTTAGATTACGAATATGAAATTCAATTTGGGTCCAATTATATAAAAGATGTATATGGGAACCTAAAATCACCCCAAATAGGTTAGCCGACCAATCAGGACAATATGGGGATCGAGTGATAGATATTGTTCAGTAGAGTGTGAACCTAACATTCTGTGGCAGTGTTCAGTTAATTATTTATGTAAATAATTTTAGTTATTATCAAAAAAATTCTAAAAAAAATCCGTTTTTCCAAAAATTATCATCAATTTTTTTTCCACAGTTTTCCATCATACCATTGTGCCCATTATTAAACCCTTTAACCAATTTGCATACCTCATACAGAGCAAAGGCCATTAGGGACGATGAAGTCTCAAAGCCTTCGAGTAAAAATGTACTGCAGTGGCCAACAATGGTGGCCCTATCGACTGGTTCATTCTGTTTTTGTTTGTTTTCAATCAGCCATTGAATGAAATCGCTTTGTTCTGCTCGTTGGGAGTTGGATGATTTGTCCAGCAAAGGCACTTCGTCGAGGCGTAAACTTAAAATATTCATAACGATGTGGCGAAGCCATGTCGCAACATTGGCAGGAACATAACTGAAAATGGAAAACGAAGGATAACGCTATTAAAAATACACAATCATAGTCATTGCGGATTATATGCTAATTTATTCAAAAGCACTATGGGTTCAAAAAAAAAAGGGAATCAATTTTAATTGAGTACTGCAAGTACATCAAGGAGTTAAATGAATGCAATTTCAGGCATCTAGGATTAAGGGTTCCTTTGTGGGAAAGCTGTTAACATATTTTTTTATCTTCAGCATTATCGTTATTCGAAATTACCATAGACCAATAATCGTAGAGATTACTTCAACAAAAAGAGGGAATATTTTTTCTTTTGAAGGTCAGTAATCTGGCTCCAACTCTTTGAGTTTTGGGATCACTGTACGCTAATTGCCCGCTAATAGAGTCTCACTCACAGTGTTATTACTTACCGGTATTTGATAAGGTCTCCCAGTTTTGGTGAAAACAATAGGGCTATTGTGTCCAATAGACTATATGGATTGGGCTTAAAAATATCCTCGGCTAGTTGAGTAAAATCCGAATCGCTTTTTTCAAATGTTTGACCATCCAATCCAAATGCTGCAGATGCAATTACACCCAGTGTAAATTTGGAGAACAGCTTAAGGAAGAAATTTGCAAATGTCTTTGATTAGTATGTGAGAAGGGAACGAATAAAGTAAAAACCAGTAAGGAAGGGCAAAATTCGGTCGGAGCCGACTATATAATACCCTACACCACCAAAATATCTCATGAAAATTTTGTAGAGATTGGACAGCCTTAAAAGTCGAAACGCATAAAAGATGTATATGGGAACTTTACCTAAATCTGGTTCGATTGCATGCAGTGCGACGTCAAATAAAACATCTCCTGCAAAATTTTGTAAGGATGGGACCAAAATTTTGACTACTAAACCTTTAAAAGGGCATATCGGATGAAAGACATATATGGGAGCTATATCTAAATCTGAACCGATTTCAATGAAATTTCCATATAGATTGTGACGTCAAAAAAAAAACACTTTGTGCCAAATTTGGTAAAGATCGGACCAAAATTGTGCCTTCTACAGCCTTAAAAGACCATATCTGATAAAAGATATATATGGGAGCTATATATAAAACTGATCCGATTCTGATAAAATTTTGCACACATATTGGGACATCACAAAAAACACTTCGTGTCAAATTTTGTTAGGATCTAACTAAAATTGTGGCTTCACAGCTTTAAAAGGGCATATCGAATGAAAGATATATATGGGAGCTATATCTAAATCTGAACCGATTTCAATGAAATTTTTCACACATATTAAGACGTCAACAAAAACATTTCGTGCCAAATTTTGCAAACATCGGACTAAAATTGTGCCTTCGACAGCCTTTATAGATCAAATCGGATGAAGTTATATATGGGAGCTATATCTAAATATGAACCGATTTCAACGAAATTTTACGCACTTATTGGGACGTCAAAAAAACACCTCGTGCCATATTTTGTAAGGATCGGTAAAAAATTGTGGCTTCTAGAGCTTTAAAAGGGCATATCGGATGAAAGATATATGTGGGAGCTATGTCTAAATCTAAACCGATTTTGATGAAATTTCGAGTATATGTTGGGACGTTAAAAAGAACACCTTGTGTCAAATTTTGTAAGGATCGGACTAAAATTGTGGCTTCTACAGCTTCAAAAGGACACATCGGATGAAATATATGTATGGGAGCTATATCTAAATCTGAACCGATTTCAATGACATTTTAAACACTTATTGGAACGTAAAAACAACCAACTTGTGCCAAATGTTGTTAGGATCGGAACAAAATTGTGGCTTCTACAGCTTTAAAAGGACACATCGGATGAAAGATATATGTGGGAGCTATATCTAAATCTAAACCGATTTTGATGAAATTTCGAGTATATGTTGGCACATCAAAAAGAATACCTTGTGTCAAATTTTGTAAGGATCGAAACAAAATTGTGGCTTCTACAGCTTTAAAAGAACACATCGGATGAAAGATATATGTGGGAGCTATATCAAAATCCGAACCGATTTTGATGAAATTTTGAATGTATATTGGGACGTCGAAAAAAACACCTTGTGTCAAATTTTGTAAGGATCGGACCAAAATTGTGGCTTCTATATCTTTAATAGGGCACATCGGATAAAAGATATATATGGGAGCTATATCTAAATCTGAATCGATTTTTTTCAAAATCAATGGCATTCATCCTTGGATCAAAAAAGAGACTTATGCAACATTTTGTGAAAAATTGACAACAAATGCGACCTGTACCTTGATTACAAAAACACATGGACAGATAGACAGACGGACAGATCCGTAAGCCGATCCGTATACTTATCGATGGGTCTAGCTCTTCTCCTTCTTAGCGTTGCAAACAAAATGCATACACCTATAACAACCTGTACCACAGTGATGGTGTAGGGTAAAATTAATTGAGTTACGTGGTGTCAAAACTTGGTTAGCCATGACGACGGATATATCAGATGAATACCAGTAAGGAAAGGGAAAAGTCCGGCGGTGCCGATTAAATAATACCCTACACCTACTCTAAAAGTACAAAGTGGAAGTTATATCTAATTCTGAACCAATCTTGATGGACGTCGGCGGTTGTTTTCAATGATGATAATGATCTTCATCCATTGTTGCCGGCCATTGTTTATAAAAAAAATTGCACTTGAAATTTATACAACAAATGCGAGGCATGCACTATGCCCCTCACAAAAGTATTTCTTTTAGAAATTGAATTTGATAACGTGTACCAGTTGAATAAATGGTGGAATGAATGGTTAAATAAATAATCCCAAATTCAGAATTCAAACATACATACGTATAATAATTTGTTCCACCAGCGAAGATTAGAATGTATATCAATGGGTATGCGTCACCGGAATTTTAAATTTCAACAATAAAATTTTAATTATGCATTCCATATGTTATGACTTGCAGTGCAAGTTTTAATGATGTTCTATATGGAGTGTTTAATCAGTTGTTTGGGGTTAACACAGTTGCCGAGCTGCAGGTTGTTTTTTTTTTCATACCCTCCACCATCACTCATTCCATTTGTAACACTTTTCAATATGCGTCCAAGACCCCATAAAAATCGATCTAAATATGTCCGTCTTTCTGTCGAAAGCACGCAAACTTTCAAAGGGGTAAAGCTAGGCTCTTGAAATTTTGTACAAATACTTCTTATTTATACGGGTCGGTTGGGATTGTAAATGGGCCAAATTGGTCCATGTTTTGATATAGCTGCCATAGAAACCGATCTGGGGTCTTGACTTCTAGAGTCTCTAGGGGGCGCAATTCATATCCGATTTGGTTGAAATTAAGCATCACTTCCAGCTGTGCTAAGTATGGAGCAAATCGGAATGTAACCTAATATAGCTGCCATATAAGCCGATCTCCCGATTAGATTTCTTGAACTTCTAGAGGGCGCAATTATTATCCAATTTGGCTGAAATTTTGCACATATCGTTGAGAATTTAATTTCAACAACTGTGCCAAGTATGGTCTAAATCAGTCCATAACCTGTTATAGCCGTCATATAAATCGATCTTCCGATTAGACTTCTTGAGCTTCTAGAGGGCGCAATTCTTAACCGATTTGGCTAAAATTTTGCACATATCGATGAGAATTTACTGGTTCGCATGGTTCGTTTTGGTATGAATGTTCATACTGTGCCAAGTATGGTCTAAATCCTTAAACCCTCCGATATAAGATAATTAGCTGACCCGGGCCCGCTCCGCTGCGCCTTCTTTTACTTTATATGGAACAAAATTTTTCCTTGGAATATTTATTTTCGACAATTAAAGAGCTTTTAGTGAAATATCATGCTACGAATATAGTATATCGCTTGACTAATTGTTTAACAATATAAGTGCCTTTGTCCGAATTCCATATGATCTTTATGTGTATACGAATTTTAGTTTGGATATAAGGTGTACTCCATTCTTAAAATACTTTATTTTAGCCCGCTACTCTCATGATATCTTATTTAGGGGTGTTTTCGAGGGTGAGGTGGTCCCCAAAGCACTTACTTGGCCCTGAAAAAATATCAGCATCATGCTCTTCTTTCAAAAACCATTTATTTAAACCCCATATTGCCATTGGTTTAGGGGAGTTTACACTATGAGGCGTCCCCCAAAAACAAATACCTTTCATTTGAGCCACATATTAGCATGGTCGAAAATTTTTTTTCTTTCCCCCCAATTCCTTTCATTGAAATTCCACATTGACATGGTCGGTAAATATACCCAATTTAGGGGTGTTTTGGGGATTGGGGTGGTCCCCCAAACACTAAGCCCGGAAAATATATCAGCAATCAGTTTTCTATTCTCATATATCTATTTATCATTTATTTGAACCCCATATTGGCATTGGTTTCAAAATTGGATATCAAATTCGTTTTCTAATCTCATTTAAACTCCTTATTGCAAAAGTCAGCAAATATGTCCGGTTTGGGGTATTGGCCCCAAAAACAATGAATATTTAGTTCCACTCTCTTTAAGACCCAAATTGTCTTGGTGAGCAAATACGTCCTATTTGGGGGTTGTTATGGTATTGAGACATCCGTTAGACAGTTGACCTCTAATGTTGATATCAGATACGTGGTCCACTCCCAAATACCTTTAATTTGAGCCCCATATTTCCATAGTCGTCAAACATGACCGGCTTGGGTGGTGTTTTGTGGGATGGGCGGCCACTCAGCGAGTTAGCCTTGAAAATAAATATCGGATTCGTGTTCCACTTTAAAAACCCTCTTATTTGGAGCCTAATATTGCAATTACTATTTGGGTTGTGTTGTGGGGTTGGGGTGGCCCCATAGACACTTTTCCCGAATATTTATATCAAATTCGTTCTTTACTCCCGAAGACCTTTTATTTGAGCCCTATATTGCTATGGTCGTAAATTTGTATCCTTTGGGGGATGTTTTTGATGAGAGACGGACCACCAAACACTTGGACCCATAGATCCATGGATATCAGATTCGTATTCTACACTCAAATACCTTTTATTTAAGCCCCATATTCCCATGGTCACTAAATAAGTCCTGTTTTTTGGCGGGTTTTGGGGAAGGGGTGGACCCCCACACCGGGATCCCACATGTGGATATCAGGTTCGTATTCTACTTGCAAATACCTTTCATTTGAGTCCCATATTGCCATGGTCGGTATATATGTCCAATTTAGGGGTGTTTTGGGGCTTGGTGTGGTCCCCCTAGCACTTGGTCCGACAATTGGATATCTGATACGTTTTCTTATCCTAAATACCTTTCATTTAAGTCCAATATTGTCGTGATTGGTCTAAATATATGTTTGGTAGATTTTAAGTTGTGGCAGCCCCCGTAGGTGCCCCATCCGAAATTTGGATACTAAATTTTTATTTTTAGGGTACTATATGAGAGCATACAAAATTTCGTTTAAATCGCACCACCCATCTCCGAGATCTAGCGTTTCTGAGAATTAGGGTAAGGGGGAGGGTCCGCCCCCCTTCAGATATCATAAAATGTAGTACCCTATTTTCACCACGGGATCATTATACACCATCTGTGAAAATTTCAAAAAAATGGGTTCAGCCGTTTCTGTGTCTATAAGGAACACACAAACATACAAACAAACAAACAAACCTACAAACAAACACAAATTAATTTTTATATATAAGATATAGCCGAAATTTGAGACAAAGAGTTGTGTTAGGCCCCTCAACATCTTTCTGCAATTTGGACCAGATCGGTTCAGATTTGGATTTAGCTGCCATATAGACCAATCTCTCGAGTTAAGGTTTTGGGTCCATAAAGGCGCATCTATTGTCCGCTGTCGACGAAATTTGGGACAGTGAGTTGGGTTTGGCCCTTCGACATCCCTCTTCGATTTGGACCAAATCGGTTCAGATTTGAGTATAGCTGCAATATAGCCCGATCTCTCGATTTAAGGTTTTCGGCCCATAAAGGGCGCATTTATTGTCCGATGTCGTCGAAATTTTGGGACAGTGAGTTGGGTTTAGGCCCCTCAATATCTTTCTGCAATTTGGCCTAGATCGGTCCAGATTTGGATATAGCTGCCATATAGACCGACCTCTTGTTTTAAGGTTTTGGGTCCATAAATGGCGCATTTATAATCCGATTTCGCCGAAATTTGGGACAGTGGGTTACGTTAGGGCCTTCGACATCCCTTTTCAATTTGGTTCGGATCGGTCCAGGTTTGGATATAGCTGCCATATAGACCGATTCTCGATTTAAGGTTTCTGACTCATAAAAGGCGCATTTATAGTCCGATTTCGCCGAAAATTTTGAGACAGTTTTTTGGGACAGTGAGTTGGGTTTAGGCCCCTCAATATCTTTCTGCAATTTGGCCTAGATCGGTCCAGATTTGGATATAGCTGCCATATAGACCGACCTCTTGTTTTAAGGTTTTGGGTCCATAAATGGCGCATTTATAATCCGATTTCGCCGAAATTTGGGACAGTGGGTTACGTTAGGGCCTTCGACATCCCTTTTCAATTTGGTTCGGATCGGTCCAGGTTTGGATATAGCTGCCATATAGACCGATTCTCGATTTAAGGTTTCTGACTCATAAAAGGCGCATTTATAGTCCGATTTCGCCGAAAATTTTGAGACAGTGAGTTGTGTTAGGCCCCTCGACATTTTTCTGCAATATGGTTCAAATCGGTTCAGATTTGGATATAGCTACCATATAGACCGATCTCCCGATTTAAAGTCATGGCCCCATAAAAAGCGCTTTTATAATCCGATTTCGCTGAAATTTGACACAGTTGCTTATGTTAGGTTTTTCGACAACCGTCGTTTATGGTCCAGATCGGTTTTTATTTGGATATAAAGGGTGATTTTTTTGAGGTTAGGATTTTCATGCATTAGTATTTGACAGATCACGTGGGATTTCAGACATGGTGTCAAAGAGAAAGATGCTCAGTATGCTTTGACATTTCATCATGAATAGACTTACTAACGAGCAACGCTTGCAAATCATTGAATTTTATTACCAAAATCAGTGTTCGGTTCGAAATGTGTTCATTCACCGTAACGTTGCGTCCAACAGCATCTTTGAAAAAATACGGTCCAATGATTCCACCAGCGTACAAACCACACCAAACAGTGCATTTTTCGGGATGCATGGGCAGTTCTTGAACGGCTTCTGGTTGCTCTTCACTCCAAATGCGGCAATTTTGCTTATTTATGTAGCCATTCAACCAGAAATGAGCCTCATCGCTGAACGGTGAATGAACACATTTCGAACCGAACACTGATTTTGGTAATAAAATTCAATGATTTGCAAGCGTTGCTCGTTAGTAAGTCTATTCATGATGAAATGTCAAAGCATACTGAGCATCTTTCTCTTTGACACCATGTCTGAAATCCCACGTGATCTGTCAAATACTAATGCATGAAAATCCTAACCTCAAAAAAATCACCCTTTAGCTACCAAAAAGACCAATATTTGGTTCTACAAAATTGAACAATGACTTATTTTTATAAGACCACTCAATGGCTGTGCCGAATTTGGTCTAAAACGGACCATATTTCTATATAGCTGCTATGAGGGCATAAATTACGGATTTTTCACCGGACTATGACGAAAGGTGGTTTACATATATAGCCGAGGTGGTGGGTATCCAAAATGCGGTCCGGCCGAATTTAACATATTTTTATTTTTCTATAGCTCTTAAAAAATCACCCTTTATATTAAACACTTTGTATGAGCAAAAAAACCCAAGTTACAACAATTTTTACCTTTATTGACGAAGTTAAGCACGGATAGATTTATGGCTCTGCCATAAATTTCCTCTTTATTTCATCAAAATCCATTCAGGCTTAGAATTTCACATAAAAATTCTAGTCGCTACTATTTGCAAGAAATTTGATTCGAATAGCTTTTGTATCGGCAAGTGGAATGATAAAACTTAAATGTCCCCGTATACCTTTTAAAAAAAAGGCCATTGCCAGTTCACAAATTCAGTGAGCCGTTTTCGATTTTCATAAATAAAATGTACAAAATTACTTTTGGTTTAAGAATACAATAAAAACTTACTTCTTTGCCTTCGAAACAATTCGTTTTCATTTTATCATCGACATATTTCACCATTTTCTTGCACACCGTTTCAATGTGGGCAAATGAGCCTTTCACCTGCCAAGCGTAACACAAAACAAAAATTAGATGCGGATGATAAACTTTAATTCACACGCTACCATACTGGCATACACAGTGCCATTGCGATATGTCACTCACTTTATTGGGCGTAAATATGGGCATGACTTCATTGCGCATTGTACGCCATTTTGGCCCTTTGGCTATGAAAGGATTACAGAATCCTTCAGGATCGCGCTGTGGATTCACCCACACCACATTGTCCTGGCAATTGTTAAAGTTGCGTATCAACACCTCCTTGATCATATCAAGGCTGCGCAACAACACCACGGGCTCACCCAAAAGACGATAAAAACCCACATATGACAAATCAGGATTATCACTATCACCATGCATGTAGGCGGAACATGGAACGAAGAGAGTAACCAAAATTAAAATAAATAAATGAAATCGGTTTTTGTTTTTCTTTTTCTGTTTCTGTCAACCCACTTGTAAATTCTCTCATAGACATCACCATAGTGCTGGCGGCCTGTAACAAAACGCCACATACTGCCCACTAGGGGCCAACCGCGAGGACCACGAATGCCCTGGCGCTGCCAGTACAAACATTTCCAAAACAAAAAGGAAAACAAAATTAAGCAAATTGCCGCGAGCATTGAGAAAAATATTTCCATTGTTATGTTTGTGAAACACACTTTGGGCACTTCAGTTATCTTTAATAAGAGTTGCTCTGGGGAGATGTTGCATTACCGCCTTCGCGAATTGCACTGAGGGTATTGGCTGCTTCTCCTCGACTTTCTGCTATATGCAAATGTTTTTAAGAATTAATTTAGTCTCGCATCACGATACCACTGACTCCATCAGCCTACTAATGTACCAATCAGCTATGTGGAATGTCCTATCCGCTGTCGGTTGTTAAATTAATGCTGCTGAGATAATCGGAAAAACACATTAGGCAAATTGATAATGCAAGCGCCGCAAATGCAATTGCGTTTGACATTAAAATGATAAAACAAGTATATAGGCGTTAAGTTCGGCCGGGTCGAACCTTGGATACCCACCAACTCGGGTATATATGAAAACCCCCTTTACGTCAAAATCCGGTGAAAAATGCCTCGAAATATGTTCCTATATAGACCATATACTAATAAGTACAAGTCATTTTTTAATCGTGTCTAAAACCTGAAACTAAAAATAAACCCATCTGGACCATATACGACACGGATGTCGAAAAGCCAAACATAAGTCACTGTGTCAAATTTCAGTGAAATCGTATTATAAATGCGCCTTTTAGGGGGCCAAGACTTAAAATCGAGATATCGGTCTATATGGCAGCTATATCCAAATCTGGACCAATTTGCAGAAAAATGTTAAAGGGCCCAACACAACTCACTGTCCCAAATTTCGTCGACATTGGACAATAAATGCGATTTTTATGGGTCCAGCGCATTAAATCGAGAGATCGGTCTATATAGCATCTATATGCAAATCTTAATCGATCTAGGCCAAATTGCAGATATATGTCGAGGGGCTTAACTTAACTCACTGTCCCGAATTTCGGCGACATTGGACAATAAGTGCACCTTTTTTAGGCACAAAACCCTAAATCGAGAGATCGGTCCATATGGCAGCTATATTCAAATCTGGACCGATCTGGCCCAAATAGAAGAAGGCTGTCGAAGTACCGAACCCAACTCACCGTCGCAAATTTCGGCCACATCAGATAATAAATGTGCCTTTTATGGGCTCAAAACTTTTATTCAAGAGATCGGTCTATATGGCAGCTATATCCAAATCTGGACCGATCTGTGCCATATTGCAGAAGTATGTCGAGGGGCTTAACTTAACTCACTGTCCCAAATTTCGGCGACATTTATCGGCCCAGAGCTTTAAATCGAGTGATCGGTCTATATGGCAGCTATATCCAAATCTGGACCTATTTGGGCCAAGTTGCAGAAAAATGTCGTAGAGCCTAACACAACTCCCTGTCCCAAATTTCGGCAAAATCGGACAATAAAAGCGCCCTTTATGTGTCCAAATCCTTGAATCAAGAGATCAGTCTATATGGCAGTTATATCCAAATCTGGACCGTTCTATGCCATGTTGCAAAAGTATGTCTAGGTGCTGAACTTAACTCACCGTCACACATTTCGGCGACATCGACCTATAAATGCGCCTTTTATGGGCGCAAGACCTTAAATCAAGAGATCGGTCTATATGGCAGCTATATGGATCGATATGGGCCAAATTTAAGAAGGATGTCGAAGGAGCTAACATAACTCATTATCCGAAATTATCCGGATAATAAATGTGGCTTTTATGGGCCTAAGACCATAAATCGGCGGATCGGTCTATATGACAGCTATATCCAAATCTGTATCGATCTGGTCCAAATTAAAGATTGATGTCTAGTGGCCTAACACAACTCACTGTCCCAAATTTTGGCAAGATTGGACAATAAATGCGCCTTTTATGGGCCCAAGACCTCAAATCGAGACATCGGTCTATATGGCAGCTATATCCAAATCTAGACCGATCTGGGCCAATTTGGAGAATGATGTCTAGTGGCCTAACACAACTCACTGTCCCGAATTTCAGCAAAATCGGATAATAAATGAGGCTTTTATGGGCTTAAGACCCTAAATCGGCGGATCGGTTCATATGACAGCTATATCCAAATCTGAACCGATGAGTGTCATATTGCAGATACATGTGGATGAACCTAACTTAACTCACTGTGTCAAATTTTGGCGGCATCGGACAATAAATGCGCCTTTTATAGGTCCAAGACCTCAAATCGAGAGATCCGTCTATATGGCAGCTATATACAAATCTGAACCGATCAGGGCCAAATTGAAGAAGAATGCCGAAGGACCTTATTCAACTCACTGTCCCAAATTTCAGCAAAATCGGATAATAAATGTGGCTGTTATGGGCCTAAGACCCTAAATCGTCATATCGGTCTATATGGAGGCGATATCGGGATATGTGCCATCTTCAAACTTGAACTGCTTGAACTGAGGACGTCGAAGGGCCTAACACAGTGAGTTGACTGTCCCAAATTTCAGCAAAATCGGACAATAAATGCGCCTTTCATTGGCCCAAGACCTCAAATCGGGAGATCGGTCTACATGGCAGCTATATCCAAATCGGAACCGATCTGGGCCAAATTATAGAAGGATGTCGACGGGCTTAACACAACTCTCTGCCCCAAATTTTAGCAAAATCGGGTAATAAATGTGGCTTTTATTGGCCTAAGACCCTAAATTGGCGTATCGGTATATATGGAGGCTATATCAAGATATAGTCCGATATAGCATATCTTTGAACTTGAACTGCTTATGGACAAAAAAGGAATCTGTGCAAAATTTCAGCTCAATATCTCTATTTTTAAAAACTGTAGCGTGATTTCAACAGACAGACAGACGGACGGACATGGATATATCGTCTCAGATTTTTACGCTGATCAAGAATATATATACTTTATAGGGTCGGAAATGGATATTTCGATGTGTTGCAAACGGAATGACAAAATGAATATACCCCCATCCTTCGGTGGTGGGTATAAAAAAAACTATAAAGTGTTGTGTGCGAATAATATAACAGGCAGACAGCTTGCATGTCAATAATTACATGTGAAAACGGTATCTGACTTCATTAGAAAGAAAACTCACGCCAGACTGTATGCGTGTGTTGTGCAATTTAATGTAATCGGATAAAAATACTTTGTAATTATTTTACAACAATTAATTATTATAAACAAATATATTCTACGAGCGTTGCCGTACATAGCCTTACTGTTCGTGTTCAGGTAATGATGATGTTGCCATATGTTATTCAAAACTTTAATAGGCCATAATGCCATGAAGTATAGATTGTATGATCTATTGAGTCTTCAATATGTGTTCTTGATAGTCATGATATTCTAAGTCAATATGCCAATGTTTATCCGCACGCTATCTTCTGAACTAAAAAAGCTTTTACATCCAATTTTTGCACAAATGATTATTATATCCATAGGCGTAGGTAGACATTTTCCCGGGTAGGGGGGGGAAAAATAAATTATTCATTTATTTTGTTTATACCCACCACCATAGGACAGGGGGTGTATTCATTTGGTAATTCCGTTTGTAAAACATCGCAGTATACATTTCCGACCCTACAGAGTACAAACGGATCGTCGACAATTTTTTATGAGATTTAACGATGTCCTTGTGCCCGTCAGTTTTAATCACGCTACAGTCTTCAAAAATTGAGCTACTGAGTTGAAATTTTGGGCAGACTCGTATTTCTTCTACACGTAGGTTAAGATCTTGAATGGGCCACATCGGACTATATCCAAATAGCTGCCATATATGGTTGCCCAAAAAGTAATTGCGGATTTTTTAAAAGAAAGTAAATGCATTTTTAATAAAACTTAGAATGAACTTTAATCAAAAGCAAGCTAAAAGTAACAGCTGATAACTGACAGAAGAAAGAATGCAATTACAGAGTCACAAGCTGTGAAAAAATTTGTCAACGCCGACTATATGAAAAATCCGCAATTACTTTTTGGGCAACCCAATAGAACGATCTGGCGATTTAGGATCTTACGCCTATAACACGCGCATTTATTACCCAATTTCGCTGAAATTTGGCGTTGCGAGTTTTATAAGGACCGCCGATATCCGAACCAAAAATGGTCCAGATCGGAACATATTTGGATCTTACACCATATGTGGCCATACATTTGTCCCGAATATGGTTCAGATCGGACTATACTTAGATATAGCTGCCACAGAGACCGATTTTCAGCATTAGGGTTTAAAGTTGGTGGATATCAAACTCAATTTGTTTTTTTTTTTCGCCTCTAATAAGAACAAGTAAAAGCGTTCGGCCTGGTCGAATATTATATACCCTCCACCATGGATGGAACAAACATTTTCCCTGTCGATATAGAAATCCGAAAGAGAAAATGGACTTGGTTGGGTCATATCCTACGCCGATCGCGTGGTGATAAAGCGAGAAATGTCTTGGACTGGAAACCGCAAGGACAGCGAGGGAGGGGACGACCGAAAAACACATGGATCCACTGTACGAAAAGAAAGTTGGAATCAAGCCACGTCTTTGGCCAATAGAGCTCGACGGAGAGAGCTTGTTAATGCCCTCTGTTTATACTGACCAGTGTACTAGTCAACTCCCAAGACCTTTCATTTGATACCCATTTTGTGAAGTTGGAGATTCATGCCCGTTTAAGGAGTTTTGGGGTTGGGGGGCCTAGTAGACACCTTGGACAAAATTCTTATAACAGATATGTAATCAACTCCAAACACCTTTCATTTGATATCCATATTGTCCCAATTGGTAAATATTACCTGCGGGGGGTTTTTGGGGGGTGAGGAGGCCCCTCAGATACCAAGGAACAAATTTTTTATGTCAGATTTGTATTCTACTTTTAAATACCATTCATTTGATGTCCATATCGGCCAAAGCGGCGAAAGAGTCTTATTTGGGGGGTTTTTGGGGGTGCGGAACCCCCCCACCGAACACTTATGGCGAAATTTATATACCATGTTCGTACTCTACTATGAAATACCTTTCATTTGATACCCATATTGTCCCAATCGGTAAACATGTCCGTCCGAGTGGGTTTTGGGATGGGGCGTCCCTCCAGGTTCTTTGACCCAAAAATGTTGCACCAATTTCGTGATTTTGGGGTTCCATAAGGTGGCGTACACAATTTCGCTTAAATCGGTGCACGCAACTCCGAGATCTGGCGTTTTTGAAAATTGTGGTATGGGGGAGGGTCCGCCCCCCTTCGGATAACAAAAAATTTTGTAACCTATTTTCATCGGGGACCCAAACTCTACCATCTGTGAATATTTCATTGAAAATAGGTTCAGCCGTTTTTGAGTCTATACGGGGCAGAGAAAAAAACAAAGCGCAACAATTTCATTTTTGTATTATAGATTTTTCGAGGCCTCAGATCAATATTTCGAAGCGGTATAAACGGAATGACGAAATTAGTATACGCCCCATCCTATCGTGGAGGGTACAACAAGTAAAAACGTGTTAAGTTCGGCTCAGCCTTGCCGTTATTGGAAGTCATAACAGAAGCCGTAATCTTTGTCAACGAAATCGGACAAAAATTACGGCTTCCAAGGGCTTATGAAATCAAAACAGGAGATCGGTTTTTATGGAAGTTATATCAGGTTATTGACCGATTTGTATCGAAAGTTCAGGCTTTTAGGGACTCAAGAAGTCAAAACAGGAGATCGATTTATATGGAAGCTATATCAGGTTCTTTGCCAATTTGAACCCTACTTGGAAAAGTTATCCGAAGTTTTAACAGAAGAAGTCAAAACGGGAGATAGGTTTAAATGGGAGCAATATAAGGTTCTTGACCGATTTAGAACGTTCTTGGCACAGTCAGTCGAAGTTACAGCAAAATTTCAGCAAATATGTTCAAAAATTACGGCTTTCTAGGTCTCAAGAAGTTAAATCGAGAGATCGGGGTATATGGCATCTATATAACACTCTTGACCGATTTAGAACGTACTTGGCAGAGTTATTCCCAGTCATAACAGAACACTACCAGGGGCTCAAGAAGTCAAATTGGGAGATCGGTTTATATGGGAGCTATCTCAGTTTATTGACCGATTTGTACCGTACTTGGCAAAGTTGTAAGAAGCCATAACAGAACACTATGTACACAATTTTAGCCAAGTCGGATGAAAATTGAGGGTTCCAGGGGCTCAAGAAGTCAAATCGGGAAATCTGTTTCTATGGGAGCTAAATCAGGTTCTAGTCCGATTGGGACCGTACTTGGCTCAGTTACTGGGAGTCATAACAAAAGACTATTTGCAAAATTTCAGCCAAATCGGACAAAAATTGCTGCTTGTATGGGCACAAATAGTCAAATCGGGAGATCGGTTTATATGGAAGCTACATCCAAGTCCGAAGCGATATGGCCAGTTTGCGATCCCCAACGACCTACATTAATAAGACGAATCTGTGCAAAATTTGAAGTGTCCAGCTTTAAGCGTTCGACCGCTGTCGTGATTTCGACAGACGGACGGGCGGGCCTGGCATGATCGATTTATAATGTCGAAAGGATCAAGAATATATATACATTATGGGGCCCTAGATCAATATTTCGAGATATTACAAATGGAATGATTTGATTAGTATGCCCCCATCCAATGGTGGTGGGTATAAACGCATCTATGCTAATTTTCAGCTCAATATCTTCATTCTTGATCGCAGTACCATGATTACAAATGATGGACGGACAGACACCCGGACATCTCTAAATCGTCTTAGAATTTTGCGACGATCAAAAATATATATACACTTAGTAGAGTCTGAAATGCATATATTGTGATGTATTGCAAATGAAATGACTAAATGAATATGCCCCCTATCCAATGGTGGTGGGTATAACAAGTATCAGTTGTCAAGAAACTGCTTTGTCGTTGTTGTTGTAGCCACACTGCGCATTAAAGAGGGGTAGCATTTCCTGACCAGCCCCTGGGAAGGTTGGGTCGTTTCGGTATATAAAACCGATTGCAATAGAAATGAAAAAATTACTTTCGATTGCTGATCTTCCCAATGATAGCCAATTATTTGAATGGGATGCTCAACTGATCTTCCAAAAAATTAATTAACCTTTAATACCAGCTCGCTTTCTTATCAGTTGCAAATTATATCAACGGAACATTTTAATTCTGAAAGAAATTGGGTTCAATGCAAGCATCATTCTTTGATAACCATGTGAAGAGCTGTGAGATGCCTTAGAAATGTACTCACCATTAACATGAAAACAACAACCAAAAATCGGGCTGAGCCAACTATATAATACTCTATACCATCAAGTATACCAGCTATGTTTAAGTGGTATAAGTGGTATAAGTGAATCTCGAACGATTTTTAGAAAATTCAATAAAGTTCGTCTTTGGATCCGAAAAAGAGCCAACATTTAAACGGTAAACGGACAATAAATGTGACCTGTACCATGATATCAAGAACTCAAAGACAGACAGACAGACGGACCTAAATCGAATCAATGAGTGACTTTAAGCAGATCGATACACTTATCCAACAAATTTTACATTCGAAGCTAGAGTAAAAATGTAACTTCATTTTGCAGAAAGTGGTCTCTTTTCGGTCTAAAATGTAGACCAGACCATATTTGACTCGAATGTTGAAGGTCATGAGAGAAGCCGTTGTACAAAATTTCAGCCAAATCGAAAATAATTGCGCCCTCTATTGGCTTAAGAAGTCAAGACCCCAGATCAAATTATATGGCAGCTACATCAAAACATGGACCGATATGGCGCATTTACAATCCCAACCGACCTACACTAATAAGAAGTATTTGTGCGTAATTTCAAGCGGCTAGCTTTACTCCTTCGAAAGTTAGCGTGCTTTCGACAGACAGACGGACATGGCTAGATCGACTTATAATGAGCCTCTAGAGGGCGCAATTCTTATCCGATTTGAATAAAATTTTGCACAAAGTATTTTGTTATGATATACAACAACTGTGTCAAGTATGGTTTAAATCGGTCCATAACCTGATATAGCTGCCATATAATCCGATCTTCGGTCTTGACTTCTTGAGCCACTAGAGGGCGCAATTCGTATCCGATTTGAATAAAATTTTGCACGAAGTATTTTGTTATGACATCCAATAACTGGTTCAAGTATGGTTCAAATCGGTCCATAACCTATTAT
Organism: Stomoxys calcitrans; assembly: GCF_963082655.1. Taxonomy (NCBI): domain Eukaryota; kingdom Metazoa; phylum Arthropoda; class Insecta; order Diptera; family Muscidae; genus Stomoxys; species Stomoxys calcitrans. The sequence goes on along the minus strand of NC_081555.1, from coordinate 159,787,017 downwards.
AGCTGCCATATAATCCGATCTAGGGTGTTGACTTCTTGAGCCACTAGAGGGCGCAATTCGTATCCGATTTGAATAAAATTTTGCACGAAGTATTTTGATATGATATCAAGCAACTGTGCTAAGTATGGTTCAAATCGGTCTATAATCTGATATAGCTGCCATATAATCCGATCTAGGGTCTTGACTTCTTGAGCCACTAGAGGGTGCAATTCGTATCCGATTTGAATAAAATTTTGCACGAAGTATTTTGTTATGATATCCAACAATTGTGCAAAGTGTGGCTTAAATCGGTCCATAATCTGATATAGCTGCCATATAATCCGATCTTGGGTCTTGGCTTCTTGAGCCACTAGAGGGCGCAATTCGTATCCGATTTGAATAAAATTTTGCACGAAGTATTTTGTTATGATATCCAACAACTGTGCGACTTGTGGCTTAAATAGGTACATGTTTTGATATAGCTGCCATATAAATCGATCTTGGGTCTTGACTTCTTGAGCCTCTAGAGGGCGCAATTCTCGTCCGATTTGACTAAAATTTTGCACATAGTGTTTTGGTATCACTTCCAACTACTGTGTTCAGTATGGTTTAAATCGGTTCATAATCTGGTATAGCTGTCATATAAACCGATCTTGACTACTTCAACCTCTAGAGGGCGCAGTTCTCATCCGATTTGTCAGAAATTTCATACAACGGCTTCTCTCATGGTCTGAATCGATCAATAGCTTGATACAGCTCCCATATAAACTTATCTCCCGAGAACTCGACAAATGGCATCCATGGTGGAGGGTATTCGTACTAAGATTCGGCCCGGCCGAACTTGTTTTTTTTTTTTTTGTGGCGCCCCGCCATATTGTTTTAACAAATTCTTGATATTACGATTATAAGAAAAGGTTCGCCTACCATATGAGGTGAAAACTGTGTTTGTTTTATTTAAGAAATCTGTTGATGAAAATTTGTGAAATTTTTAGACTTCATTTACCTGAATGTGACACTCAGAACGCAACCAATAATGCCCTTTAATTTTCATTTTATCTTCCCATCATTTAACTACCACTTATCTTGATTTACTTCTCCAACTACAACCATTTCTCCATCAATCGTCTTTGATTGTTTTCAAACTTTCTCCATAATATTTACAGAAAATATATCACGCTTCTGTTGTGGCGGCAAGCGCAGCACATCCGCCTCAACCACATCGAACAACGGAAGGCGTCATCTTTATTGCATGCGATTTGCCACACTGCGGGCTGTGCCCACAGACAGTGATTCAGTCAATGCTAATTCAAGTTACTGTACATCGGAATGTTGCAGTAACAATGGCCTAGTAGCGGGAGGAGGAGGAGGAGGCGGAGGAGTAGGTGGTGGTCCTGTGGGTGGTGCTATGGCAAGTTGTTGCAGTAGTCATTGTGCCATGGGCGTTAGCGGCAATATGCCATCATCATCAACATCGTCTTTAGCCTCTTCCTCGACCACTTATTCGTATCGCTATCAGATGCAACAGCAGCAATACTACCATCATCCGTACAACACAACACGCAATAATTGTATGCAGTATGGAAATTCCGAATACTATGGAAAATCTGACACTGGCAAGAAGCTATTCACCAGCAGTAAACGTAATTTAAGATCATCAGATTCTGTGCTACGGAGGTAAGCAAGTAAATTGTTATACATATTGTTCATTATGTTACTAAGTTAAAGCATACTTTTAGGAGCTTTTGATATTTAATGCTATTGAAATGAGATATAGCTTGACTGAGTTTCTTTACATCCAGGGGCGTAGGGTAAATGATGAAAGGGGAAGAACAAAGAAAATAAATTTTTAATACCTAACCAATATTCTTTGAATTTCACAAAAAACAGTGTGGAAGCCAAATAAGCAACTGGTAATAAACCAGAAAGGACATGCTAAAGTCGGGCAAAGCCGGCCCCTATACCACATTGGGTATCCACCTTAAGTCGCGTAGAGATTTGAAAAAATCCGATGATAAATGCGTTTGCAAAGACCCTTAAAGCGCAAATCGGGAGACAGCTATTTATAAATCTGAATCGATTTCTATGAAATTCACTTGTCATCTGAAGACTCGTAAGATAAATCTCTGTGCCAAATTTCGTACGATTGGATAACAAACCCGATTTCTTTCAATTTCAATAAACTTCGTCTCTAGGCAAAAAAAAATTTTAAATTATGGTGTGAAAATTCCGACCTGTATTTTATGCATAAATTAACATTGGCAAACTGAGAGACAGGCGGACATAGCTAAATCGAATCAGAAACTGATTCTGAGTCGATCCGCATAAGCTTACCATCGATATTAGAAGCCATAACAAAATACTCCGTCCAATAATGCGGCTAAATCGGCCAAAAGTTAAGGTTTCTAGGCGCTTGAGAAGTCAAACCCATTTGAAATTCCCAACGATCTTCAATAAAAAGTATCGTTCGACCGCTATTGACATTTTAACAGATGGACGGACTGCTGTAGCTGTGGTGGACATTGTGCAGCAGTTTCCTCTTGGAAACGGCAAAAAATTTTTAAAATACTAAAAGACCCGACCCGAAAAGACCACTAAAGGATGGGGGTATATTCATTTTGTCATTCCATTTGCAAAACATCGAAATATCCACTTCCGACCCAATAAATTATGTATATTCTTGATCAGCGTAAAAATCCTAGACGATCTAGCCATGTCCGTCCGTCTGTCTGTTGAAATCACGCTACAGTCTTTTAAAATAAAGATATTGAACTGAAACTTTGCAAAGTTTATTTTTTTGTCCATAAGCAGGTTAAGTTCGAAGAGGGCTATATCGGACTATGTCTTGGTATAGCCCCCTCTATAGACCGATCCGCCAATTTAGGGTCTTATGGCCATAAAAGCCACATTTATTATCCGATTAAAATTTGGGACAGCGGGTTGTATTAGGCTTTTTGACATTCTTCATTAATTTGGCCCAGATCGGTTCAGATTTGGATATAGCTGCCATATTGACCGATCAGCCGATTTTGGGTTTTTGGCCCATAAAAACCACATTTATTATCCGATTGTGCTGAAATTTGGGACAGTGAGTTGCGTTAGGCCCTTCGACATTATTCATCAATTTGGCCCAGATCGGTTCAGATTTGGATATAGCTGCCACATAGACTGATCTCGCGATTTAAAGATTTGGGCCCTAAAAGCCACATTTATTGTCCGATGTCGCCGAAATTTGGGACAGTGAGTTGTGTTAAGCCCCTCGACATCCTTCCTCAATTTGGCTTAGATCGGTTCAGATTTGGATATAGCTGCCACATAGACTGATCTCTCGATTTAAAGATTTGGACCCTAAAAGCCACATTTATTGTCCGATGTCGTCGAAATTTGGCACAGTAAGTTGTGTTAAGCCCCTCGACATACTTCCGCAATATGGCACAGATCGGTTCAGATTTGGATATATCTGCCATATAGACCGGTCTCTCGATTAAGGTTTTGGGGCCATGAAAGGCGCATTTATTTTCCGATTTCTCCGAAATTTGGGACAGTGCTTTGCATTAGGCTCTTCGACATTTTTCTTTAATTTTACTCAGATCAGTTCAGATTTGGATATAGCTGCCATATAGACAGATATCTCGATTTAAAGGCGCATTTATAATCCGATTTCCTGAAATTTGACACAGTGACTTATGTTAGGCTTTTCGACATCCGTGTCATATATGGTTCAGATCGGTTTATATTTAGTTATAGCTATTAAAAAGATCAATACTTTGTTATTGACAATTAATTTGACTTGTACTTATTAGTATTTGGTCCAAATCGGAACATATTTCGATATAACTGCTATGGGGCATAAGCTATGCATTTTTCACCGGAGTTTGACGAAAGGTGGTTAACATGTATACCTGAGGTGGTGAGTATCTAAAGTTCGGCCCGGCCGAACTTAACGCCTTTTTACTTCTTGAAGACTGTCATTGCCCGGCTTTCGGGTCTAACAGATACCGGTACTTAGGTGGGGACACAATACCAGACATGATGCAACTTGGGGGCGTGGCATAGAAAACAATTAAGGATTTCGTAAGTACCATTGAATTCTCAACATAGATTTTCTTTTTCGACGTTACTTTTTAGTTGTTATAGCGCACAACAAGTCTATTACTGGTTTAGGTGTATATCTATAGAGGCATGGGGGAGATTAATATCTACACCATCTTTTCAACCAAACCTAATCTAACCTAAAGACTGTTGAGTGATTTCGACAGACAGGCGGACAGACTGTCAGACGGACGGACATGGTTAGATCATCCTAGATTTTTACGCTGATCAAGAATATATTGGGTTGCCCAAAAAGTAATTGCGGATTTTTTAAAAGAAAGTAAATGCATTTTTAATAAAACTTAGAATGAAATTTAATCAAATATACTTTTTTAACACTTTTTTCTAAAGCAAGCTAAAATTAACAGCTGATAACTGACAGAAGAAAGAATGCAATTACAGAGTCACAAGTTGTGAACAAAATTTGTCAACGTCGACTATATGAAAAATCCGCAATTACTTTTTGGGCAACCCAATATATATACATGGATATTTCGATGTGTTGCAAACGGAATGACTAATGACGGAATGACCCCCTATCCTACGGTGGTGGGTAAAAAATAACCGAAAAAACATACTTTTTGCAAACAAAATTTATTTTTCCAGTGCGTAGGTGTTTTACCACATGCTGCTTGGCATACCATTTTTCTCCACTCTAGTCCTTCATTCCACTTTAAAGCATTTAAATGAAACCATACTCAGCCTCTGTCTCTCTCTCTCTGACCTTTGCCTTGCTAATAACATTTTCCATTTATGGTCTACTTTCAGGAACAACATTGCCAAGAACCTGGAAAGTAAAAAACGTGTAGTTAAAATGCTCTCAGTGCTGGTGTTGGAGTTCTTCATCTGTTGGACGCCACTGTATGTCATCAACACGGTGGCCATGTACATTGGGTCGGCCATTTACGAGTACATTGATTACAAGTCCATAAGTGCATTGCAGCTTTTGGCATACTCCTCGAGTTGCTGTAATCCGATCACCTACTGCTTCATGAATGCCAATTTTCGACGAGCTTTCCTGGACACATTCAAGGGGATGCATTGGTGCGGCAAAAGATTTCGACGTAAGCGTTCCACAGCGCAAAGTGGAAATTTATGCTTGGCCGGCAATTCAAGCATAAGAGTGAATAGCTGTACCGTACAAACGGTAATAGATAGTCCTCGTCTCTAGGACAGACTCAACGGAGGTGTAGGCGGAGGAGGAGGAGCAGGTGGTAGAGCAACTATAATTCGAGCAACAGGGAATAGCCCATATCATCGATTTGAAATGCAATAACGAAATCATCAGTCATACGCATTCATGCATGCGCACACATATGCATGAACTAATTACAAAGAAATGTTTTATTTAAACTTAATTAGGCACTTGATGTGCTCCATTGAGGGTTGTCAGCATATGCAACACTGGAGTCTGGTACTTCATAGGAAAATACAAAATCATAAAAAAGAAAGCAAAGGAAATATCATTCAAAATGAAAGGTTCCACTCAAATTTTGGCCTGACTGCAAGGCGAAACAAAGGCAAAAAAGATTTTTTTTTGCATCTTGAACTGGCAAAGATCTTTTCGAATTGGAAATTGTTAATGATATTAGAAATACATGTGCAGGTATTACGACGACCTAGTTTAGTAAAGTAGCTTTTAATGCAAAAAAAAAAAACAAACAAAAACACGACGAACAATTTGTGAAAAAAACCTAGTTTTTTATGTATTTTTTTAAAATCTAAAACCAACTCATGTTACCTACATGTCCTTTAGATGATTGATAACCTTTCAAGGATTAACGAAAAAGTAAAAAAAAGATAATAAAAAAAAAATAGAAATCTCTCTCTTTAATGTCTAAAATCCATATTTTCTCGATTTTAAACAGTTTTAGTGTTAAAATAAAATAAACGAATTTCAAATGAATCGAATGTTATTCTATCACCTAACCAGGCTTAAAATAAAAGTGAGTATGGTTCAAGAATTCTAACAAATATGTTCATAGGTAACTCCGTTATCAACCAACTAAGATGTACCGTGAATGTTCAACCGGTGTCTATTGGCAGGAGTCTTGCCGCATGTATGGAAGAAACAAAGCGCTGGTGCTTATAAGCAAAGCAAGAAGGTGATACCACATTGCCTTTCTCATACAGGTTGCTATGTATGCCGATTACGGTCGGCTTCCATGCGATCCCAGCTCTCAGATATGTGGTGGAAATAGTAGAGGCAGGCTAGGCAAAGGAATCACTACTTCAGTTAGATTATGTTTTTGACCTCACTGGATGTGAAAACGCAATTCAATTCAGATGGTCTAACAACCTACGGATTTTAATGTACCCGCGAATATGATGAGAATAATAAGAAGTTAGCTGTACAACCGGCTTCTTATTTATAAATCGATTGATGAGACGAGTGAATATGAGATCACATCAGGAGAGCAGCAGGGCAACGGATATCTGGAAAGCCTTCCTAGCAGGATGTGCTGACGATATCGTTGCAGTTATCATGGATACACGGAAAATGCATTGCGCAAACACCGTCAGGTGTGGCTATGAGCGAAGGACTGACTGGACTTTCACGACTTGCAACTTGCAATGCAAAAGTCGGAGGGCCACTCCTAAAGAGAAACAATTAAAAAGGTATTTAGTTCGGCCGGGCTGAACTTTGGATACCCACCACCTCGAGTATATAAGTAAACCACCTTCGTTCAAAATCCGGCGAAAAATGCATACCTTATGCCCCATAGCAGTTATATCGAAATATGATCCGATTTAAACCAAATACTAATAAGTACAAGTCATTGTTCAATTGTGTATAACAAAAAATATTGGTCTTTTTAGTAGCTATATCTGAAAATAAACCGATCTGAATCATATACGACACAGATGTCGAAAAGCCTTACATCGTCACTGTGTCAAATTTCAATGAAATCGGATTATAAATGCCCTTTTTATGGGCCCAAAACCTTAAATCGAGAGGTCGGTCTATATGACAGCTATATTCAAATCTGGACCGATTTGGGATAAGTATCAGAAAACTGTTGAAGAGCCTAACACAACTCACCGTCCAAAAAATTCGGCGAAATCGGACAATAAATGCGCCTTTTATGGCCCCAAAATCTTAAATCGAGAGAATGGTCTATATGACAGCTATATTCAAATCTGGACCGATTTGGTCTAAGTTTCAGAAAACTATTGAAGGGCCTAACACAACTCACTGTCCCAAATTTCTTAGAGGTCGGACAAAAAATGCGCCTTTTATGGACCCAAAACTATAAATCGAGAGATCGGTCTATATGACAGCTATATCTTAACCTGAACCGATCTGTACCATATTGCAGAAGTATCTCGAGGGGCTTAACCTAACTCACTGCCCCAAATTTTGGCAAAATCGGACGATAAATGCGCCTTTTAATGGCCCAAAATCTTAAATCGGCGGATCGTTCTATATGGCAGCTATATCCAAATCTGAACCGATCTAGGCCAAATTGAAGAAGGATTTCGAAGGGTCCAACACAACTCACTGTCCCAAATTTCATCAAAATCGGACAATAAATAGGCCCAAAATCTGAAATCGAGAGATCGGTCTATAAGGTAGCCATATCCAAATCTGTACCGATCTTAGCCATATTAGAAAAAAATGTCGAAAGGCCTAACACAACTCACTGTCCCAATTTTCGACGACATTGGACAATAAATGCGCTTTTTATGAGTCCAAAACCTTAAATCGAGAGATCGGTCTATATGACAGCTATATCCAAATCTGGACCGATCTCAGCCATATTAGAGAAAAATGTCGGGGCCTAACACAACTCACTGTCCCAATTTTCGACGACATCGGACAATAAATGCGCCTTTTATGGGCCCAAAACCTTAAATCGAGAGATCGGTCTATGCGGCAGCTATATCCAAATCTAGACCGATCTGCGCTTAATTGACGAAGGATATCGAAGGGCCTAACACAACTCACTATCCCAAATTTCATCAAAATCGGATAATAAATGTGGCTTTTATGGGCGTAAGACCCTAAATCGGCGGATGGGTTTATATATATATATGGGTTTATATATCCAAATCTGAACCGATCTGGGCCAAAATGACGAAGAATGTCGAAGGGCCAAAGACATTCAATCGAGGGATCGGTCTATATGGCAGCTAAAGGGTGATTTTTTTGAGGTTAGGATTTTCATGCATTAGTATTTGACAGATCACGTGGGATTTCAGACATGGTGTCAAAGAGAAAGATGCTCAGTATGCTTTGACATTTCATCATGAATAGACTTACTAACGAGCAACGCTTGCAAATCATTGAATTTTATTACCAAAATCAGTGTTCGGTTCGAAATGTGTTCAAATTTTGACAAATTTTGTTCAGCGATGAGGCTCATTTCTGGTTGAATGGCTACGTAAATAAGCAAAATTGCCGCATTTGGAGTGAAGAGCAACCAGAAGCCGTTCAAGAACTGCCCATGCATCCCGAAAAATGCACTGTTTGGTGTGGTTTGTACGCTGGTGGAATCATTGGACCGTATTTTTTCAAAGATGCTGTTGGACGCAACGTTACGGTGAATGAACACATTTCGAACCGAACACTGATTTTGGTAATAAAATTCAATGATTTGCAAGCGTTGCTCGTTAGTAAGTCTATTCATGATGAAATGTCAAAGCATACTGAGCATCTTTCTCTTTGACACCATGTCTGAAATCCCACGAGATCTGTCAAATACTAATGCATGAAAATCCTAACCTCAAAAAAATCACCCTTTATATCCAAATCTGGACCTATCTGAGCCAAGTTGAAGGAGGACGTCGAAGGATCTAACACAACTCACAGTCTCAAATTTCAGCAAAATCGGATAATAAATGTCGGATAATAATTGTCGCTTTAGGGCCTAAGACCCTAAATCGGCAGTGCGTGGAGTATTTTAGAGAAAGATTCTTGGTAAAATATATGAACCAGTTTACGATAATGGAGAATATAGGCGACTTATGAACCACGAGCTGTATGAGCTATATGACGACTATACCATACACGCATCAAAATACAACGGCTGCGTTGGTTAGGTCATGTTGTCAGAATGGATGAAGAAGCTCCAGCAAATTAGTCTTTTGAAGGCAAACACGATGGTATACGCAAACCGGGAAGACCAAAAGCCCGATGGAAAGATCATGTGGTGGGAGACACCTCGAAACTAGGTGTCAGAGTTTTTTGAATAAGCGCATTCTACATTCGGCTAGTGGAACAAATATTCTGTCATAGCCAATTAAAGTAAAGTAAGTAAGTAAGACCCTAAATCGGCGAATCGGTCTATATGGCAGCTATAACCAAATCAAGATCGATCTACGCCACATTGCAGAAAGTTGTCGAGGAGCCTAATGCCATTCACCGTCGGATAATAAATGTGGCTTTTATCAAGATGTAGTCCGATATAGCCCATCTTCGAACTTCACCTGCTTATGAACAAAAAAGAATCTGTGGAAAGTTTCAGCTCAATATCTCTATTTTTAAAAACTGTAGCGTGATTTCAACAGACAGACGGACGGACATGGCTAGATTGTCTTAGATTTTTACGCTGATCAAGAATATACATAATTTATAGGGTCGGAATGGATATTTCGATGTGTTGCAAACGGAATGACAAAATGAATCCTTCGGTGGTGGGTATAATATGGCTCCTGGTACTCTTATCTAGGTAACATCTCGAGATTTGTTTTCGTGACTTGTCGAACATATTACAGTTCAAAATCGTATTCAATGGCTTCTTTTGAAAGAATAGCATAGCAAAGAACATTCAAATCCTAGGCAAGTGTGTGCGGTTTTCAGAACACTTTGACTGGCATGGTGGATCGCGATTTCTGATACTTCGTATATCTTCATCAACTCCGCTACAATGGCTTACAGCATATCAACGGGCCGGTTCGATTAGTTTGTCAATTGCGCTCGTTGCGGTCCGACGCTGCGCTATAGGTCAAAGTGACATAAGCACAAAAAGCACTTCAAATGACATTTAGTGAACGTTCAAGTGGAAAACAAAAAGAGTTTGCCAATGTTGATCTGTTTGAAGTTCTTAGCATTGATGATTAGTTTGCATCGGAATATTACAGCGGTGCGGAGAGTTAGAAGTCTTATGAGCCATGTTGCAAAACAAAAGCATGTCAATAGTCGTTGGGTAGTTAGAGCACCTTAATCCATTTGAAAAAGGTGTTGATGATGATACATGGCGTATCAGAAATTGCAATCTGTTATGCCAGTCAAAGTGTTTCGAAAACAGCACACACTTGCCTACCATTTCGAACTGGAATATGTTCGAAAAGTCACGAAAAGATTCATACCCTACACCACCACTGTGGTACATGGTATTATAGATTAGTGCATTTGTCGATTTGTCGAGCCGATCTCTACAAAATTTGGCACTGGATATTTTATTTGAGGTCTACATATGTGTGCAAAATTTCATAAAAATCGGTTCAAATTTAGATATAGCTCCCATATATATTCTTCATCCGATATGGCTTTTAAGGCTATAGAAGCCACAATTTTCTTCCGATCTTTACAAAATTTGGCACTGGGTATTTTATTTGAGGTCTACATATGTGTGCAGAGTTTCATAAAAATCGGTTCAGATTTAGATATAGCTCTCATATATATATATCGCACGATTTGCACTTAAATGGCCGTTGTAGCAACAATTTTCAACCGATCTGCAAAATTTGGCACGGACTGTTTTGTTACTGTTCTTAACATATCTGGAAAATTTAATCAAAATCGGTTCAGATTTAGGTATAGCTCCCATATATATTCTTCATCCGATATGGGTTTTTAAGGCTATAGAAGCCACAATTTTCTTCCGATCTTTACAAAATTTGGCACTGGGTATTTTATTTGAGGTCTACATATGTGTGCAAAATTTCATAAAAATCGGTTCAGATTTAGATATAGCTTCCATATATATCTTTCGTCCGATATGGACTTTTAAGGGTGTAGAAGCCACAATTTTCTTCCGATCTTTACAAAATTTGGCACTGGGTATTTTATTTGAGGTCTACATATGTGTGCAAAATTTCATAAAAATCGGTTCAGATTTAGATATAGCTTCCATATATATCTTTCGTCCGATATGGACTTTTAAGGGTGTAGAAGCCACAGTTTTAGTCCGATTTTTATAATATTTTGCGCGAGGTGTTTCATTTGGTGTCCTAATATGTACGGAAAATTTCATAAAAATCGGTCCAGATTTAGATATAGCTTCCATATATATCTTTCATCCGATATGGCCGTTTATGGCTGTAGAAGCCACAATTTCTTACCGATTTTTGCCGAATTTATCATGGGGAGTTTTATTTGAGGTCTCCATATGTGTGCAAAACATCATAAAAATCGCTTCAGATTTAGATATAGCTCTCATATATATGTATCGCCCGATTTGCACTTAAATGGCCGTAATAGCTACAATTTTCAACCGATCTGCACAAAATTTGGCACGAACTGTTTTGTTACTGTTCTCATGATATCTGAAAAATTTCATCAAAATCGGTTCAGATTTAGATATAGCTTCCATACATATCTTTCATCCTATTTGAACTATTAAGGCTGTAGAAGCCACAATTTTGGTCCGATCTTCACCAAATTTGACGTGGAGTCGTTTTTGTGAAGTCTCAATGTATGTGCAAAATTTCATAAAAATCGGTTCAGATGAAGGTTTAGCTCCCATATATATATTTCATCCGATTTGGCCTTTTAAGGCTTAGAGCCACAATTTTGGTCCGATCTTTACAAAATTTTACATGAGGTGCTTTATTGGACGTCTTAATATGTGTGCAAAATTTCATAAAAATCGGTTTCGATTTAGATATAGCTCCCGTATATATCGTTCACCCGATATGGCCTTTTAAGGCTGTAGAAGCCACAACTTTCGTCCGATTTTGCATGAGACGTTTAAATTGACGTTCCAATACGTGCGCAAAATTTCATTAAAATCAGTCCTAATTCACATATAGCTCCAATATTTCCTCTGTTATGGACTCTAATAGACAGTAAGTTACAGATGTTTTATTGTATTTCATTTCCCAGTATGTGTCATTAAAATTGGTACAGGTTTCGATATAACTCCCACATAGTCTTTTATCCGATATGGCCTTTTGAAGATGTGGAAATCCAAATCTTTTGTCTTATGGTAGGAAAATCTTACAACGTTCTAAATTGCTATTTCAATTGGTATCCAAATTAAAGTCTGACTAGATTTCGAGACAAGTTGTACATATAAAAAGTACTACATGTATTAGGTGGTGTAGGGTATTATATAGTCGGCACCGCTCGACTTTTGCCTTTCCTTACTGGTTTGAGCTGGAATATGTTCGAAAAACCACGAAAAGATTATTGAAGATCAAAATGAAGGAGAGCAAGCAGATAACATTTGGTTAAGATATCTCCATCGGTTTAGAAATAGAAGATTGTTAAACTCTAACTTGTGTTCCCATCCCACTGTGCGTCGTTATTACATTATACCTTAATCACTCCATCACTTCGTTAATTGCAAATTACTCCGCTAGATAGTGATGGGGTAACTTTCCCGATATGACTAGTCCCATTTCATTACTCTATACCCTTAAGTTCACTCCGTCATCTAGTGTACAATCAAATAGCAATCTTTCATAAACCACTCAAGAGTATATTTTTTCGGTTATTTTATCAATTTCCCCTTAATCTTGTGCATATTAATAAAGACATGTAAAGTCGATTTATGGCTTACGTATAAAATTCAGTTGATTGCTTTCAATTTACGATGAAATTTGAAGCATGACCAAAATAAAACCAACAAGTAAAAGTGTGCTAAGTTCGGGCTTCTTTTCGGGCAAACAAGGGATAAAAGAAAAGAATTGCTATGTTATTGGAACAATATCAAGTTATGGTTCATTTCGGACCATAATTGAACTGAATATTGGAGACCATAGTACAAGTCATTGTGAAAAATTTCAGCCAAATATAGTAAGAATTGTGCACTTAAGGGGACGAAGAAGAAAAATAGGGAGATCGGTTTAGAGGGGAGCTGTATTAGGCTATAAACCGATTCATACTATATTTGACACGTATGTTAAAAGTCATGAGAGAAGCCGTTGTACAAAATGTCAGCCAAATCGGATAATACTTGCGCCCCTTAGAGGCTCAAGAAGTCAAGATCTCATATTGGTTTATATGGCAGCTATATCAGGTTATGGGCCGACTTGAACTTATCTCAGCACAGTTGTTGAAAGTCATAGCAAAATACCTCATGCAAAATTTCAGCCAAGTCGGATAATAATTGCGCCCTCTACTGGCTCAAGAAAACAAAATCCCAGATAGGTTTTTATGGGAGCTGTTCAAAATACATTTATTTTGAACATGAGAGATAACGCATTAGCATTTCATAGCCCACGCGTTGTTATCTTATAGAGTCTGTGTGCGGTTTAGGGTCTATTTGTACGATCGCCTATCTCATAAAACCAATACGCACAGCCGCATAAACCCTGCATGTGTACTTTTAAAAAGGGAATAGATAATGAGTCTAAGAAATGCATGTGTGTGTTTACTTAGGATCGTAAAATATCAGATAAGGAGAAACGGAGATATCACTGCGTTGGTATCTCGTTCTAGTTTAGTTTTAAGATTTTCATTTATTGTAGTGATAGGAAATTTGAAAATAAATGGTCAGTATAAATCTAGCATCAGAGAAGTGCGTTTTAGATTCAGCTCAACATTTGGTCCTTCGTAAAATTGAGTTATCCCCCACCCGAGGTAAGAAGCTCAATGGAACTAGGCCTATAAAGCAATTTAATAAAAATTGTTTAACACCCACTGAAAAATTAAATTCTGTGAAGAAGCGTCCTCGTGGCTTTAAACAACGAGAAGAAAAATAATAATAGAAATCACAATCCACTAAAAAGTGGAAATACAGTGAAGAAGCGTTCTCGTGGCTTTAGACAACGAGAAGAAAAAAAAACACATAATAAAAATATCAGAAAAATAAACAAACAAAACTACAAATAAAGTAAAATGGTTCGTCAGCAGTTATACAAGCGTCAAAATGAGATTGGTGAATATATCATCAATTTGAAGCAAAGCTGCCTTAAGGAAACCGCAAGAAGTGTGGCTAAGGAAACCTGCAAAGCCCAGTTGGGGCAAGTTTGGCAGGAATTCAAAAATAACCACACGAAGTTAACCGAATTGGGTATCACCGAGGAACCGTACTTTAAAAACAAGTATTATGAGAAGGTGAACTCATTGGTGGAGGAAATCTGTGCAGCCCTAGAGACGAACGAGGATGCAGCCAGCCAATTGGAAACTGGAAAAACTGAATCGTCGGGGTTGAAATTACAACAAATCCAACCGCAGGAAAATGGGGAGTCCAAAAATGAGAAGGAAAGAATAGCGGGAAAAAGGAAGGAAAGAATAAGAAAACTTATTCGAAAGTTAGTAGGAGAACTACTAGAGTTGGAACAACTCAATATTAAAGTCTTGCTGGAAGAAGCAAAAAGATCATGGGAAACACAGATGAATCAAATTAATGATCTATTATGGGAACTCACTATCAACCATGAGGGGTCTTACGAAGACATCACTAAAGAAGTTGATGAAGTAGAAAACCTCTACAAAAGAAGTAAAACAACGCTGATCTTAAGATTGGACAAATGTAAGGAGGAGAGATGTCCTGTAAAACTAGCGGAGATAAAAATACCGGACTTCTACGGTAACGTGGAAGAATGGCCATCTTTCCATGATTTATACAAGAAGCTCGTACATGATGCCGAGAGCTTATCGGACGTTGAGAAAATGTTTTATCTGAAAGCTCATATTAAAGGAGAAGCGTCAAAAGTAATTAAACATTTACCGGCAGATGGAAGCAATTACCAGCCAGCGTGGGAGATACTAAATCAACGCTTTGGAAATAAAAGAATTTTGTTTCAAACGATACTAGACCGATTGTTAGATCAACCCCATGTGTGTAGTGAGAACGCTAAACAAGTAAAAGGATTACTTGATACAACAATTGAATGCGTCCAAGGGTTAAAAGCAATGAAATGCAACATCGAGGATGCTGTAATGGCGCGTGTAATCATCCGTAAGCTAGACAAAGAAGGTTTATTATTATACGAGCAGCATACAAAGAAATCGAAAGAAATTCAGGAGCTTAAAGATGTTTTGGAGTTCTTGGAGGAACGATATCAAAATTTGGAGGCAGCAGGTACAAAGAAGTACAGCAGCAATTACAATCATCGGCAACAGCAGCCTATGAAAAGTACGACACTCTATACGGATAAAAGTGCGTGTCTATACTGTAGAAAACAAGGACACTTAACGGAAGAATGTCGAAGTCTGTTGAGATTGCCAGTGGCGGAACGAGTATCATGGGTTAAAACAAAAAATATATGCCATAGATGCTTGAACCACAATCAGAATGCAAGATGCGATAGTACCATCAAATGTGGAACCTGTGGGTTTAAACATCATTCGGTACTCCATCTAACTAAGACATCCACTACATGTGTTGCTAACGGGACAAGGAGTGTCCTACTGGCAACGGCTCAGGTGCAGGTCAAGAATATACATGGAGAGATGGTTACCTTGAAAGCTTTGGTGGACCAAGGATCACAGTCAACGTTTTTAAGGGAAGAAGCAGCACAGATACTTCAAATCCCTCGAGAAAAGGCCAATATGGAATTGCATGGACTAGGTGACAATTTGGTGGGAGTTGCAAAATCAAAAGTAAAAGTTAGGATCCATCCGAGATTTCCCAGCAACTATTCACTCGATGTCGAAGCTCTTATTTTACCAGCGTTAGCTTCCGTCCATTTGGATTCTTCGTTAGTACACAACCAGGGTGTATGGAAAAACTTTCAATTGGCTGATCCAAACTACTACAAGAACGAGAGGATAGATATGGTGCTTGGCGGAGATGTGTATGTGGACATACTAAAGAACGGAATACATAAGAAGCATGGAATGTTGGGGCAACATACCAAGCTGGGATTAATGTTGTCCGGCCCATTAACGATTCGAGTCCCAGTAGCGAAAAAAGGTGTCAATGTCACTACAGAGATTGAAAGATTTTGGGAAACTGAAGAGTTGGATATGGACATGGTTACAAACGATGACGAAAAATGTTTGGATAATTATGCTGCTACAACGAAAAGAAATGAAGAAGGGCGGTTTATAGTTCAAATCCCCTTCAAAGAAGATAAAGAGCTGGGAACATCGTATAAACAGGCAGCAGCCAGACTCATTAGCCTGGAGAAAAAGCTCATCAAGGATAATGCTATGAAGCATGAATACTCAAGAATTATGGAGGAATATATTGCACTGGGGCACATGAAGCCAGTGAAACAGATTCATAGCGGTAAATATTATTTACCACATCAAGCGGTTGTTCGAGAGGACAGTCTGACTACGAAAGTCAGAGTGGTTTTCGACGGTTCCGCGAGTACAAATAATGGAAGAAGTCTGAACGACATAATGCATGTCGGGCCACGGTTGCAGAGAGACGTCTTCGACATACTACTCAACTTTCGTTTAAAAAGGTTCGTGATTTCTTCAGATGTTGAAAAAATGTACCGCTAAATAATGGTGGATGAGGAGAGCCAGCGGTATCAACATGTTCTGTGGCGGAAAGATAGGAATGAGGAAATCAAAGAATATCAGCTGACAACAGTGACATTCGGAACAGCAAGTGCCCCGTTCTTGGCCGTAAGAACCTTAATGCAGATTGCGAAAGAATGCGCGGATACGAAGGTGAAGCAAATAATTGAAGAAGATTTTTATATGGATGATCTTCTTACGGGGGCAGACACAATAGAAGAGTGTCTCCAGCTTCGATTCAAAATATCAAGGCACTTAGAGGGTTATGGATTCCATCTCAGAAAATGGTGTTCAAACAATGAACACATTGTGAAATCATCGAAAGAAGACAAGGAGAACGAAATAATAAACATCAATGAAACCACTAATGTAAAAACCCTGGGACTTCAGTGGAAACCGAAGGAAGACGAATTTCGATTTAAAATATCGGAATACCCAGCGGAGAGTACAACAAAGAGGCTGGCTTTATCATATCTAGCAAAAATATTTGATCCGCTTGGGTTGCTGACACCAGTCATAATAACGGCGAAGTTGTTTATTCAGAGTTTATGGTTGCTAGAGATGCAATGGGACCAGAAAATCGATGGAGATTTGGAGATCAGCTGGAAAGAATTCGTGACACGTATTTCGTCTCTACAAGACGTTAAGATACCTAGATGGCTAAACTCTTCATCCGAAAGTAAAATTAAAATTTTGGGATTTGCGGATGCATCAGAGAAGGCCTATGCAGCAGTGGTTTATATTAAAACCGATAAAGGAGTTTCCTTGATGGCTGCAAAAAGCAAAGTAAACCCGATTAAAAACAAAAAGACGCTTCCGAAATTAGAGCTGTGTGCAGCCTTCCTATTGGCCAGGCTGCTAAATAGAATAATTAGTGTGGTCAAAGCCGAATCGGAAGTTTATGCCTGGAGTGACTCCACAATTACACTTGCTTGGATTGAAAATAACAAGAGCAAAGATAAATTTATAAGGTCACGAGTAACCGGCATAAAAAATTTGGTATCTCAGGCGCAGTGGCGGAATGTAAAGTCAAAAGAGAATCCAGCAGACTTGGGGTCAAGAGGCGTGTCCCCAGATAAACTTGTAGACTCAAAGCTATGGTGGGAAGGTCCCCAGTGGCTGCTGTTGCCGGAGGCGGAATGGTCTCTAACCCCTCCAGAATTGAAGACATGCGCTTCCACGGCTTCCAAGGAAGCACCTACCTTATTGAACGATTTGATAGAAAGGTATTCATCATATGGAAGACTTCTAAGAGTTTACTCTTACATCTTGCGGTTTGTTGAAAAACTGAAGGGAACCCGATCCTTCCCGTCATATCTAACGAGAGAGGAGTTGTTAAAGGCGGAGAAATACATCGTTAAAGGTCATCAGAAGATAGAATGGCCAAGTGAGGTACAAAAACTAAGAGATAACAGACAGATGGATCATCGACACAAGCTGGCTAATTTGCACCCGTACCTAGACGAAGAGGGGGTTTTAAGAGTTGGAGGTCGACTTCAGTACTCTGATTTGCAGCTAGATCAAAAACATCCTATGATCATTCGAAAATCACGGCTGGCCTATTTAATTATACGAGACACCCATTACAAGACGATGCACGGAGGAAATCGCCTAGTAGAATGTACCGTGATGACGAAGCTTAGAGATGTCCAGAAAACAAATGTCGATCTAAGGGGTTTGCAGTTTCATCATATGAGTGGTCATGCTGCTCTTATTTTAGTTATTCTCATAATAATAATATTAGCGATATGTTTTATTAAGAAGTTTATTCAAAGGCAAAATGTATCAGCTTTAAATTTTTAGATCTTTAGAACTTATGTAAAATAATATATCTAATATTACAGTCCACTATTACAAATTATCGAACGACAAATCAAAGATATAATTAGACAAAAATACAGTCAGTCCACTATGTAGACTTACGCGCCCGGCAGAATGTTCAAAATACATTTATTTTGAACATGAGAGATAACGCATTAGCATTTCATAGCCCACGCGTTGTTATCTTATAGAGTCTGTGTGCGGTTTAGGGTCTATTTGTACGATCGCCTATCTCATAAAACCAATACGCACAGCCGTATAAACCCTGCATGTGTACTTTTAAAAAGGGAATAGATAATGAGTCTAAGAAATGCATGTGTGTGTTTACTTAGGATCGTAAAATATCAGATAAGGGGAAACGGAGATATCACTGCGTTGGTATCTCGTTCTAGTTTAGTTTTAAGATTTTCATTTATTGTAGTGATAGGAAATTTGAAAATAAATAGTCAGTATAAATCTAGCATCAAAGAAGTGCAGCAGCAATTACAATCATCGGCAACAGCAGCCTATGAAAAGTACGACACTCTATACGGATAAAAGTGCGTGTCTATACTGTAGAAAACAAGGACACTTAACGGAAGAATGTCGAAGTCTGTTGAGATTGCCAGTGGCGGAACGAGTATCATGGGTTAAAACAAAAAATATATGCCATAGATGCTTGAACCACAATCAGAATGCAAGATGCGATAGTACCATCAAATGTGGAACCTGTGGGTTTAAACATCATACGGTACTCCATCTAACTAAGACATCCACTACATGTGTTGCTAACGGGACAAGGAGTGTCCTACTGGCAACGGCTCAGGTGCAGGTCAAGAATATACATGGAGAGATGGTTACCTTGAAAGCTTTGGTGGACCAAGGATCACAGTCAACGTTTTTAAGGGAAGAAGCAGCACAGATACTTCAAATCCCTCGAGAAAAGGCCAATATGGAATTGCATGGACTAGGTGACAATTTGGTGGGAGTTGCAAAATCAAAAGTAAAAGTTAGGATCCATCCGAGATTTCCCAGCAACTATTCACTCGATGTCGAAGCTCTTATTTTACCAGCGTTAGCTTCCGTCCATTTGGATTCTTCGTTAGTACACAACCAGGGTGTATGGAAAAACTTTCAATTTCTGTAGTGACATTGACACCTTTTTTCGCTACTGGGACTCGAATCGTTAATGGGCCGGACAACATTAATCCCAGCTTGGTATGTTGCCCCAACATTCCATGCTTCTTATGTATTCCGTTCTTTAGTATGTCCACATACACATCTCCGCCAAGCACCATATCTATCCTCTCGTTCTTGTAGTAGTTTGGATCAGCCAATTGAAAGTTTTTCCATACACCCTGGTTGTGTACTAACGAAGAATCCAAATGGACGGAAGCTAACGCTGGTAAAATAAGAGCTTCGACATCGAGTGAATAGTTGCTGGGAAATCTCGGATGGATCCTAACTTTTACTTTTGATTTTGCAACTCCCACCAAATTGTCACCTAGTCCATGCAATTCCATATTGGCCTTTTCTCGAGGGATTTGAAGTATCTGTGCTGCTTCTTCCCTTAAAAACGTTGACTGTGATCCTTGGTCCACCAAAGCTTTCAAGGTAACCATCTCTCCATGTATATTCTTGACCTGCACCTGAGCCGTTGCCAGTAGGACACTCCTTGTCCCGTTAGCAACACATGTAGTGGATGTCTTAGTTAGATGGAGTACCGAATGATGTTTAAACCCACAGGTTCCACATTTGATGGTACTATCGCATCTTGCATTCTGATTGTGGTTCAAGCATCTATGGCATATATTTTTTGTTTTAACCCATGATACTCGTTCCGCCACTGGCAATCTCAACAGACTTCGACATTCTTCCGTTAAGTGTCCTTGTTTTCTACAGTATAGACACGCACTTTTATCCGTATAGAGTGTCGTACTTTTCATAGGCTGCTGTTGCCGATGATTGTAATTGCTGCTGTACTTCTTTGTACCTGCTGCCTCCAAATTTTGATATCGTTCCTCCAAGAACTCCAAAACATCTTTAAGCTCCTGAATTTCTTTCGATTTCTTTGTATGCTGCTCGTATAATAATAAACCTTCTTTGTCTAGCTTACGGATGATTACACGCGCCATTACAGCATCCTCGATGTTGCATTTCATTGCTTTTAACCCTTGGACGCATTCAATTGTTGTATCAAGTAATCCTTTTACTTGTTTAGCGTTCTCACTACACACATGGGGTTGATCTAACAATCGGTCTAGTATCGTTTGAAACAAAATTCTTTTATTTCCAAAGCGTTGATTTAGTATCTCCCACGCTGGCTGGTAATTGCTTCCATCTGCCGGTAAATGTTTAATTACTTTTGACGCTTCTCCTTTAATATGAGCTTTCAGATAAAACATTTTCTCAACGTCCGATAAGCTCTCGGCATCATGTACGAGCTTCTTGTATAAATCATGGAAAGATGGCCATTCTTCCACGTTACCGTAGAAGTCCGGTATTTTTATCTCCGCTAGTTTTACAGGACATCTCTCCTCCTTACATTTGTCCAATCTTAAGATCAGCGTTGTTTTACTTCTTTTGTAGAGGTTTTCTACTTCATCAACTTCTTTAGTGATGTCTTCGTAAGACCCCTCATGGTTGATAGTGAGTTCCCATAATAGATCATTAATTTGATTCATCTGTGTTTCCCATGATCTTTTTGCTTCTTCCAGCAAGACTTTAATATTGAGTTGTTCCAACTCTAGTAGTTCTCCTACTAACTTTCGAATAAGTTTTCTTATTCTTTCCTTCCTTTTTCCCGCTATTCTTTCCTTCTCATTTTTGGACTCCCCATTTTCCTGCGGTTGGATTTGTTGTAATTTCAACCCCGACGATTCAGTTTTTCCAGTTTCCAATTGGCTGGCTGCATCCTCGTTCGTCTCTAGGGCTGCACAGATTTCCTCCACCAATGAGTTCACCTTCTCATAATACTTGTTTTTAAAGTACGGTTCCTCGGTGATACCCAATTCGGTTAACTTCGTGTGGTTATTTTTGAATTCCTGCCAAACTTGCCCCAACTGGGCTTTGCAGGTTTCCTTAGCCACACTTCTTGCGGTTTCCTTAAGGCAGCTTTGCTTCAAATTGATGATATATTCACCAATCTCATTTTGACGCTTGTATAACTGCTGACGAACCATTTTACTTTATTTGTAGTTTTGTTTGTTTATTTTTCTGATATTTTTATTATGTGTTTTTTTTTTCTTCTCGTTGTCTAAAGCCACGAGAACGCTTCTTCACTGTATTTCCACTTTTTAGTGGATTGTGATTTCTATTATTATTTTTCTTCTCGTTGTTTAAAGCCACGAGGACGCTTCTTCACAGAATTTAATTTTTCAGTGGGTGTTAAACAATTTTTATTAAATTGCTTTATAGGCCTAGTTCCATTGAGCTTCTTACCTCGGGTGGGGGATAACTCAATTTTACGAAGGACCAAATGTTGAGCTGAATCTAAAACGCACTTCTTTGATGCTAGATTTATACTGACTATTTATTTTCAAATTTCCTATCACTACAATAAATGAAAATCTTAAAACTAAACTAGAACGAGATACCAACGCAGTGATATCTCCGTTTCTCCTTATCTGATATTTTACGATCCTAAGTAAACACACACATGCATTTCTTAGACTCATTATCTATTCCCTTTTTAAAAGTACACATGCAGGGTTTATACGGCTGTGCGTATTGGTTTTATGAGATAGGCGATCGTACAAATAGACCCTAAACCGCACACAGACTCTATAAGATAACAACGCGTGGGCTATGAAATGCTAATGCGTTATCTCTCATGTTCAAAATAAATGTATTTTGAACACCACATCAAGCGGTTGTTCGA